>NW_015112797.1:95063-97547 GCF_001443285.1 Poecilia latipinna | reverse complement strand
TATATATATATATATATATATATATTTCACCCCTGGTAAAAAGTATTCAGAGAAAGAAACACAAACACAGCCAAGAAATCAATGGATCAGGTGCGGAAAAAAACAAAGAAAATTGTCAAAGACCAAAGTTAAAGTTGTTTTTGGCCAAAACCTCACACAAGTACAAGAGGTTCTAGACCTATAAACACAAAGAAATATTGAACAAAATACTCTTCACATAAGATCATTTGGAGTTTTTCTGAAGTTGGGTTTCTGTGAAGTTAAAATCAGTAATCGCTCCTCTATGGTAGACAGATACTACTGTATATCACTGAGTGTAAAACAGAAAAAACCCTCAAAAGACTGGAGAGCTAACAGTAGACATGTTTACCATTAGTAAGTTTGCAGCATCTGTTTTTGTTCCTGTTGCTGGATTTAAACTACACTACTGAAAGCACAAAAATGCTTCTTATTTACCAATGCAGCTTTAAAAATCACAATTGGTAATAGAAAGAAAGGACACCCAGAATTCAGTGTGTTATGTAGTTATGTTAATTTATTTCTGGGAAGCAACATGGCTGGGGCAGAACTTCATACTTTCTGAGCTGACAAAAAGCATGTTTGCTGGGCACCTCTACCCAAAAAGGTTAGTTGTGCTAACCCTAAAGCACTAATCAAAACATTAGGTCCCCAAACGCTGCGACGCCTACCTGGTATGGACCTTACCAAGCTCCGCCCAGAAACGCCCTCGAAAATCCCACGTGGCTGCATGGCTCACAAACAAAGCCTCGTGGAGCTTAGTTTCTATGTAAACATGGCGTCTTTCACTTCGATTGACTCTGCAGAGTATTTCTGAGTTAATTAGTGTAGCATTTCTGCCGGATTTTCACAAAATATCAGCCATGACAGGGGAACCAACAAGTTCATGTCATCTTTTTTGGACGACATCAAGGTGTTTGAGCCACGTGATGCCTCCAACATTGTGTGCATCACAGCAAAATGCTACCGGTGTTATAGATCAACTGGTGGCTAAATCAACTGGTGGTGGCAGCTGGAAAAGACTGATGTTTCTGTGGGCGTGGCTTTTTAGGACCCCTTTACCGAACCAGGAAGTAAACAATGCAATAAGCTTAAAGAACTACAAATCTTTGCAAAAATACTATCCGATTCCGTAAAACAACCACTAAGATCTCGGGAATAACTAATTAGAAAGACTTGGTCTAATATGGTATGTTGCCTTTTTTTTTTTTAAAGGTAATCTTCAAAACCATCAAAACATGTAAATTACACAGAACTTGCCCTGACTTATGTGTTGCTTCAGAGGTTGAAACTCGTCAAAGGAAGATCGAAATAGATCTCGATGTGGCATGAGCAGATCTCAAAGCAAAGATTATTCCCTGAAAGCCGACATAAATGTTGAAGAGCCTTGGGATTAAAAATGAAATGTTGTAAAAGATCGACTGGCTGTGTAATTTTTCCACATATTCCTCATATTGTGATATTTCAAATAGGTATCCACAGAAGCTATAGCGAAATCTTTTTAACTGTTTCTGTAATGTTACACTTTATTTCCTAGCTCATTTACAGAAGACATGGCTACCGCAGATCTATGTGGCAGTGTCATTTCTTCCTTATTGTTGATATTTTTTCTCGTCTTTATTCTTTTCATCAAGTGACCGTAATTCTCAACCATATGATAGAAAGCTGAAAATGTCTTATATACTTTTACATCAGAAACGGGTTAAAATCTTCACTCGAACTGAGATTCTGAAAGTGTCACCAGTTAATCCAGGCCTGGTTCTTAAAGCGCGGGGTGTCCGTTAGATGACAATCAATGGAGGTAGGACCATCGGACCCTCAGCTGTCCTCATAGCTTGGTGGTTAAAACGGCGCTCTTGGAACTCAGCGACCGCTGGTACGAGTTTAGCTAGCAGCGCCATCGTCTGTTTCCCTTTTTGGACCAGTTTATTTTATTGTCTACAAAAATAAATAATCTAATTCACTTGCTGCCAACATTTTGGAGGTAGTGTTGTTTAACGGATTTGCCAGACAAACTTTAACGGTAAGAATATTGTCAGATTACCAAGGTGCACAGCTTCTGCAGCCGAGTGAAGTCTTAAAGTGAAAACGACATAATGTGGCTTCCATTAAATGAACAATGAATTAGTTTGCATGATATTATAACTGTTTAAATTTATTGATATGTTTGCAGAGCATGTCAGTCAACATAAGACTGAAAAGACGTAAAATGATCGTCATTACTCTAACAATGTTGGGTGGTAGTACAAATTCTGTTTAGTACAGTCTTCTTTGAAGTGGGGTATATTTTAGTGACCTTTTAATGTATTCTTCAATGTTCCTTCATACCATTATGTTTTGAAGAGCTCTTAGAGAAAGTAGACATTTTCATATCTGTTTATTTACGTTTGCCGCGTTTTGATCAGGAAACCACAAAGCCACCTAATTTTTTACAAACATCTGCGTTGAGGACCCCGTTTGGCTGTC
>NW_015112797.1:67710-92795 GCF_001443285.1 Poecilia latipinna | reverse complement strand
TAGTCCACAATGTACGTTAGCTTGTGTTTGTGAGACGGTCAAGCACGTGGTAGCTGCGCTGTGACGTGAAATGGGTATTAGCCAATGAAACGCGGCCTCTGTGGTAAGGTCCATTAGCTTCTGCTGTAGTTCTAAGATATTTTTCATTGCTTGTATATTTAGGTGCATATGGAGTTTGAGCTATTACAGTAGACAGTTTTAAGTTTTTATTTTTCAACGCAGTCTTAAGTATTTATGGATTTTAGCTTTTCACACAAGGCTGTGCGCCCTTTCCTCAGCGAAAACCTACTGTATATCTCTTCGATGGAAACTGTCTACAATGTTTTAAGGGTTGTCTCAGATTAATTTATTTTTTATTTAATGTTTTATCAACTTCTCAAGAAAATGCACTAAAATTTATAGCTGTAGCTTAAAATGTTAAACAGAAAAAGTAGCTCCAGGAGGGTGAATACTTTTGCTAGGCTAAGCATTTCATGCTATTCACTGCTATGTTAGATTTTACCGTTCATCTGCATCTCCGGTCTATTACCGCTACATTAATTCAATCCCTAGGATACAAACCTTAACGAGCCTAATTTGATACAGTAGGATAATTTATTATTGTCCTATTCAGTTAAACAAGCTTTGCCACCTGTTTAGACTTTGAAACCATTAGTTTCTCGCATGAAGTGAACATGTGGCTGAATGCCAGTTCATAAAGTACGGTCTATTAATAAAACCATCTCCGCGGTGGATGTATTTAACTTTCAGATGACAAGCGAGCCTCAAGGGAGGCTGAGCCGAACTTTACTATTAATTAACCTGTCAAAGTCGAGGACCAATCCTTCGATGTTACAGAAAGCCACCAGGAGGTTGTTTTTTTGAACTTGATAAGTTTGTTAGAAGTGGAGCTCAGGGGGTAATGCTGTTAGCAGGCTGCGAGAGATTTGGGAGTTAGCTGCCAGTGTGTGGTGGCACCAGGGGAGCCTGGGAGATTTGCACAAGCTGCAAGCAGAGGCGCTCCAAGGAAACCTGAACCCGTTTGTCAAAACCGACACATGCATCTCAACTGTTTGCATAAATCCAAGCCAGTGAAACCACTGATTTATAAGGGCAGCGAACTTTCACATTCGGATGGTCGCTGCAGCAAGTTTGAATATTTCCGACTGTGGCTCTCATTTTCCTTGATACGGCGCATGATTCTAAAAAGAGCATGTTTTTGATGGGAACAGAGAGCGCCCCAAGCTAAGAGCTTTTCCTGTGGAGGGTGACTTTCTCTGCTGCAGAGAGGCAAAATGTCCTTCTGCCCCCAGGATTGTTGTCCTTTAAGTAGAATCAGATTAACAGCAACTTCCCCTCAACCTCCAGCAGAAGGTCAGGGTGAAGGCTGCTGTATTGGGCTCAGTGATAAAATATACATTATTTGAAATGTATGTAATGTCATACCATAAGTAATGAATTAATAAAAAAGAACATTAATTATTTACCCATCTTGAAATGAAACCGGGAATAAAGCAATTCAACAAAAATGGACACGTAGCAATTTAATAAAGATAAAAATAGTTATGTGATGTCATTCACCAAAACATAATGTGTAGAAATACATTATCTCTCTTATATTAAAATGTCATATTATAGAGACTCAAAACAACTAGACCATTATAAATATATTTCAAAAGTTTTTCCCAGGTATGCAAAAATGTGAAAATACAGCACTCTTAATAAAATATTTAACTGTTTATTTGCTTCCGCTTGAATTATTTAAGAAATCACTTAATCTATTTATTGTTAAGTATAACCTTTTATTCCTTAATACTTGTCACTGCATAACCTCATTATCTTCTCATATTATCTGTTTACAATGCAATTTTTTTCCTGTTTGCTTTGCTTTGATGGCAGAATTGTGCTGAATATTAAATAACATTTCAACGTAGCTTGTCTTTATTTGCTGTAAGCATCATTTTTAATTTATTGATATAAAGCAACAAATTGAGATTTGTAGCAAAAATGGGGAAACAAAAGGTTCTAAAAAGACATTTAGCTCCTCTGAAAGAAGTGACGGTGACATCATTCATGCTGCAGTGCAGTCAGTTTGATTAATTTAACAGTAACCATCAGATTCTGAAGTTCTGTGAAGGAAGAAGAAAATTCCTCTCTCGCCTGAATTTCTGTTCGGCTGCAGAAGGCAAACCTTCCCTCTGAGAAGCATGCATGAACTGCTTCTCATTACCTGTTCTGCGTCTGATGTGAAGAGATAACTTCACATTGCTTTCACACTTCAGCTGTTTCCTCTCACCGATAACTCTGGGCCCAAGTGTTGGATAAATACAGCAAAAGGTTTTAGCCATAGAAATGAGCAAAAGGTTGATTTCTGCCAGGGTTTAACCATCCGTTCCTTCCATGAATCATGTACGAAGTCAGAAAACAGGCGCTGAAATGAAACACCTGCTGTCCCCTGCCTTCTCTGTCAATCTCAATGAAATACATGATGTTTATTTTTATGATGGCCATTTGGGGAGAGCAGATCCTTGGCAGAGCTGATGACTTGTTAAGTTTCCCCAACATCTTTAAAATACAGAAGGACTTCTCTCCATAGGACTTTTCTTCTTTCCTTTCTTTTTTTTTAAACATTATTTCACATTAAAGGATTTTTAACAGATAAATCACTTGGGCTTATGACATTCTTTTTAAACTAAAATTTGACCATTTTAATTTCAAAGACATTTAGAATTTTCAAAATTTCAGAGCCTTTTGATTCCTGAGTAAATCATCTGACTCATTATATGTTTAGCAATTTTAGTCAGCTCTTGTGTTCATGTAGGTTTTTTTTTGTTTATAATGGTATCATTGTGTTGGTATTTTTTTTTCTTGGTAATGTCTTTATGTTTACAGTTACATTCCTAACTATTCTTCTTCGTTGGTGTTCAGCTACAGCTGCCAGCCACGGTAGTTGTGTTACTGTCTCTTTATCAGCCCCATTCAAGCTTCTCAGTCTCTTTCTGTGAGAAAGTCCAGAAATTTTTAAAATGAAACATTTTCCTTTTTTCTTGTGAGTCGCCACGCCTGATGACATTTAAAAAAGTAAATTAACCAAGCTCTCATCTCTGCATGTCTCTTTTTAATGCGCTACTTACTGGCTGCTTTACAACACATTGAATTTTCCTGTTTAATGCACTATCTATACTAAGTAGCTGCGTGTTTTACTGTGAGGAAAACATTATTTCTTGTCATTCTCCCTCTAAATCTCAGTTCATACTCGCCTACATCTGCAACACATTCTGTTGATTAGATTCATTCACCTCATTCTGGTTCAAGTCATCAACCTTCACTTCTCTGCTCAGTCATTCCTCCCTCAGATCCTCATGCTACTATTTTCTTTGTATTTCCCCCAGTATTGGATCTAACATTTAAAATCCTTTCATCATGATTCTGTGGTGTCCTACTGTCCTATTAGCAATTAATTTCATTTTTCTTAAAAGGCTATTTGTCACATAATCATACTTTCAATTTTTCCACTACTTTATCCCCAACTTGTTTTCCTGCATCGTTTTAGATTTCCTTTCAGGTTGCTGCTTGTTCACTAATGCTCTCTAACAAAACCTACGGCAGTGCTGATGGGCACGCTTCCACTAATCTGCATATGCTAACGGCAGAGCTAATTTTTCGCTTGGCGCCTTTGTCAGTTTTGAAAACGTTTAGCGCACTTAGCTTCAACCAGATTTATTTTTGCAGCTAAATTCTAAAACACTAATTTACTTGGCTGTTTTATTAACTTTAAGTTGAATGAAGTTTGATATCTGCATCTGGTTATCAACTGTTAGAAATGTTTCAGATAGTTAAATGTTTATATGTAGGATTTAGTTTTTAAGGTGTAAGGGCTGCTTATTCAGTTGTTCAGTTTTCTCACATTCTCTCTTTGTTTGCACATGGGTTGTAAATCCTTCAAGGGCAGATATAATCTGTATTTAATCTAATGCTTTAGCATTAGCTTCTGTTAAATACTGTGCATGTGTAGCGCTTTAGCGTTAGCTGGATTTATGTTTATGATTAGAGCTTAAGAATCAGTGCAACAAACTTGGCAGTTAGCTGTGCTCACCACCACTCTACATTAACACAGCAGGGATTTGGTTCCACTGGATTTTTCTAATGGAATTAGAGTAATAGGGCTAAGTAAAAATTGTAAACTTTTTAAGGTGAAAATGTAACACCGTATATAATTTTTTTTTCTTGTAAAATCTCAATAAGGCATGCTGATATTTGTGGTTATATAAAGTGAGAAAATGCCAAAATGCTCTGTCTGGAAGTTGCATTTGTTAATGTCATTTGTAATTATTCGGTTTTACATTCCTCCTTCCAACAGCTCAGCAAATGGAGCAACCATAAAAAGCAAATGGGGTAAGCACACTTCCTCCTATTTTGGAATCCCGACATGATGACGGGAACACTGCAGCCACGGAGGCACTCGGTAAAGCCGAGCTTTGGAAATAAAACCAATGTGATGGTTTTCTGAAGTGTAATATTTCCATGGGTCATGCAAAGGCCAGTGTTGCCTCTCAGACAAACTGACCTGCACTGTGAAAATGGAAAATGTGCTTCAGCAACACCTTAGGCAGTGCCATGCTGTCTGCCTGTAATATGTGAGGCATTATCTCCCCCTAAAAAAAGGAGGTGTAAGAGCCTTGTAAAAGAGCCTGCGCTGCCCCCTCTTAAGGCAACATAATGTGGCAGTTTTGACCTCTGTGCAAGAATGAGCTCATTACACGGTTTTCAGCACAAAGTGATTTTCCCTGACATGAACAATGCAAAGATTATCAATAATCTGCGAAGTGCATTCATATTGAATCTGGCCGCAGCTATTCATAGCCTGGGGGGTTTCTCACCTTTAAACCTGCAGCTAAAAGATGCTGTCACCTTTTGACACATGGAATGGAAGAAAAGCAAGCCGAATGAAGAGAAACTGATTTGCATCTCTTTAAAACCTTTTCTTGAGTATTATGTAAATGATAAGAACTTGTTTTTTTGTTTTTTTATGGATTTGGAATATGTTTCACAAAAAAAAAAAAAACGTAACACATGAATCCTTCAACGAAAAGAAAGGAAAAATGTTTTGATTTTAGAAAAGGCGAACGCGTTGGACTCCTTGGTGGATTCGGTGGACCCCACCGAGGTGGAAGGCACAGCTGGCGCTGCCTTCACCCCCACCTCCACCCCCCTACCCCAACATCCCAGACAGGTGGGAACAAAGGGGCACAAAAAATTGTCTCTGCAGCATTTCTAAGTCGTACCTACGCTCCTTGCATTCAGGAAGGAAACTGCCTTTGCACATTATGCAAATCATATTGACAGCATATCTAATGCTTTTATTAGGCTAATTACGCCTGAGGTCAAATCTGTCCGTGGAAAGGCATCAGAATGCTCTCAGAGCCACATGTTTGAAAGCACTTAGACTGGAAGGTTACTGAATGCTTAATGTTTTCAGATGGCTCCTCATGTAACTTCATGACCATAAAAAAACAACATTATTGATTTCTCCTAATGATCGATCTCTGAATGTTGAGTGCTGTTGAGTTTGCTACCTGACCGTAACGATAAAAAAAGTAACTGTTCTGCAAATCTAATGTTTTGTGTTAAAGAAAATGTTGTATATTGTAGAAGATTTGTAAACCATAATCTGTGAGTGAGGGGAATGAGATCCTAAAATGGAATCATCTGGTTAAGACTACATTCATTTACTGGACAGTCCAGTTAAAGTCCAGACCTATTGCCCAGAATCAATTGTACAACCTGAAAATTGATGTTGATCTGCCTCATGCCTGACTAGGCATTAGCTATTTTCACAATAAAAATGGGCAAAAATATCATTCTATATGTGGAAAGGTGGCAGAGACAAAGTCCAAAACCTGTAATTCAATAGAGTATTGCCTCTAGTGAGGTCATTACAAATATTTCCTCACTTTCAGGTCTCCTAAATGTATTTTTATATATATATATATTTTGTCTATTATCTTTGGCTTAGTCTGGGGTTGAGCTCTGCTAGTGCAGCAGCCTAAGAAGAGAGACCCACACTTTCTTCTGCCCAGATCCTCCAGTGGAATCCCAAGGCTTTCTAAGGCCAGCCGAGAAACGGAGCGTTTCTACACCCGATAGTCTGCTAGACACCGCTAGATTGTTAGATTGAAGTTGCAATATTTGCTACATTTTCAGTTGGTGCAGTTTGCTTTCACACTGCACTGTCAAATGAGCCAAACCATTTAAAAAGCCTGTTCACCCCCTTGCCTGTGGGGGCGCTGCACCAAGAACCACTGCAGGAAATGACACAAAAACCTCTGAAGAGGAACTTCCTTCTTCAAGATATGTAAACAAAGATTTTTATTTTGTTTGTAGCAAAAGCTCCATGCCACATGCTTTGTCAGGACGAGAGACCACTGTGAAGTAACATTCAGTGCAGTCTGTTGACTTCCTGAGATTAATGTTTCACCACTGCATGGTGGCACAGCACTGCTGCTTGCAGCAAGAATGTTTGGGGTTTGAATCCGGGCCCAAGATGCATCTGCACTGAGTGTGTTTGTTCTGCCCAGGCATGCATGTACACCAGCTTTCTCCCACAGCCCTAAAACATTTCTGTGTGGTTAGCTGGTGTCTCTCAAGTTCTTTTTAAGTGTTAGTGCGTGCATGCGTGTGTGTGTGTGTGTGTGTGTGTGTGTGTGTGTGTGTGTGTGTGTGTGATGTACTGGTGACCTGTTCAGTGTGTACCCCACCTATCTATCACCCAATTTCATGGGAGATAAATATCAGCCCCTGGAGACACTGCAAGGATGAGCAGGTAAAGAAAATGGATGGATGTAATATAACTTTACATAATTGGACTTTGTGTTATTGAATCTAAATCTCAGCATTGCAATAGGACTTAATTGAATTCCGTTAAACTAGACATGAACTACAACCTGCAACTGTTTTTTCTTTCAAAGTGCCTTCAGGTGAAATACATTGTGTGAACTGAGCCCATATGTCTACACTTAACCAAGCAGAATTGAGAAATAAGTTGACATGAGCATTTATGTGTCCTTTTTTTGTGCCTGATCAGTTTTTGTATCTTGCTTGTGCTCAAATTTGCATTTCCAGGTAAGAGCACGGCTGTTGAATACGCCGAGGCAGCGTGGAGAGTGGGCGGTGAGGCATTCGTCACTATATCTTCCTGATTTTGTACATAACGAGTCATAGCCTGTTTTTCACTGATCAGAACACTGCTTAACGAGTGAAAATATGTAATTATTTAACAGCTTGAATTTATTTCTTTTCTCGAGCAAGAATCTCAGAGCGGGCCTTTCACTTCTATCTGTGGCCGCCTGATTTTTCTCCAGGTACTCCAGCTTTCTCACAAAGTCCAAAAAACATGTAAGCTAAGTTAATTGGGTACTCTGAAGAGTGTGAGTGTGCATGGCTGCGTGCCTCTGTGTTGGACCGACAGCCCGTCCCGGCTGTTCTTCACCTCTCTGAGCAGGATAAAGACGGTACAGAACAGGAGTGAGTCAGATTTTTGGCAGTACAATCGCTGAGTTGCATTTTATTGTTTCAGCCCTTCGGAGCTGCACTTCCCTCCTTTTTGCTGTCAGTTGTTGCCATCTTGTTGTTCCTATTGCCTCAGTGCACCTGCATGCATGTCATATGTTAGCATTTTGTTTTTATTCTGCCGTGAAAGACTGTCACCACAGGTATATTTTTCTGTTTTTGTGCATATATTTTAACACAATGCATGTTTTTTATGGCAATGCTTAGGCTGTGTGTATCTAGTATTGAGACATGTGTCTTTTTACGGTGTATTAGTAAGTATTAGGCCTGTTTACATGTTATATTTCTTGTTTAAATTCCACATAGCATTTTGTAAGTGGGGCTCTGCCTCTTGCCTGTTGCCAGGCGTTCTTTATAGTGAGGCTCAGGAATCCCAGGTCACCAGACACTAAGTAGGGGGTTGAAAGATGATTTTTAGAATCACATTGAAATAACCCCTGAGGTGTATGGAGGACCAAAATAGAACAAAAACTAAATTAACAACTATATCATAAGATAATTAAATAAATACAGAGTGACATCCCGTAATTATTTGTGTTTTATGGGGGTCACCAATAGTGGGTTGGCACTTTTTATTTTGGGGGGGGATACTGGCTGAAACATTTGGGAACCTGTAGGTGAAACATGCTTAGATGAGCCACAAATAACAATGTTTGGCCTCCATTCGAAGAGTCATGTGTGTCGTATCATTTTGACGCATCGTCTCCACAATGTCGCATGGTGTTGGCAGCATTATGCTGCGGGGATGTTTTTCTGTAACATGAAAAGGAAAGTTGATTAAAAGTGATTTGACTGGAAATATGTTGCATAGTCTCACCGATACCAGTTTGCAAAAAAAATAGGAACTGGCAAAATATAGATGCATGCCACACTTTTCAGATTAATGTTTGTGTTGAGAAACAAAACAAAACCACCAAATGTGTATAATTTTCCTTTAATGTCACAATTTTGCGCCATGGATGGATGGCTCGGTCACTTCATGAGTGAAAGATGCAGATGATGTTTCTTCATTTGGATTTGAAGATAATAAGCCACTAATTTATTGATTTTTTTGTAAAACATAAATATCTTTTGTTACCAAACTCTACTGATGATGCACTTTACATAATCAAGCAGAAAAAAAGTTCAGAATTAGACCTAAAATAGCTTTTGTTCTAATCGCCTCTGTCATATGCAGCTGACACACAACAGCTATTAGGAAAACTAAATGTCACACAGACTTCAGTGTAATTATAGGTCCTAATTTTTTTTTTTTTTTTTTTTTTTTTTCCAAGCACAACACAAAGTTGTTTTGAAGGGGGCATAAAATAATGAAAGGGAAAAAAAACAGCAGAGTTTGTTCCCTTTGACCTCTCCATGTCTGCTGAGTTGGATTTTCAGTTTCAAGTGAAAAGCCTGAAGTCAGTCTGACAGAATTATTTCGGTTACAGAACCTTTGGGCTCAGTATGAACAGTGTTATGTAGATCTGCCTGAGGGAATTTATTTTTACACTGGGCATTCGGCATCTTGTAAACCCTTCAAACACCCCCTCATCCCCCCACCTCCCTTCCTTAAGCAGGGCACGAAAACACAATGGCTTTTGCAGCCGAGAAACATGTTTTTAGCCGGAGGTTTTTATATTTGCAGCCTCTTTGAAAAATGAATTTTGAATGCTAGCATTATGTGCCACATGGAACATCTTGCCACCAACAATATTTTCTTTCTGTGCAGTGCTGTTCCACATTTCATAACCAAGAGTTTACTTGCAAGAAACATCAGATCTTCACTTTTTTTTTTTTTTCATTGTAATATATGCAGACTGCATAGGTCACAAGTTTACATGTGCTTCTGCAACTGATTTTTATGGTACCGTATTTTCTAGATTATAAGTTGCATTTGAGTAAAAGTCGAAGGACCGGCCAAGCTATTAAAGAAGCGTGCCTTATAATCTGGAAAGTACAGTAAATTGGGGCTTTTAATATTGCATTTGATCCATTTGTTTTCTATAATGGAATAATTGGAAAAGAAGCAACTTTATTATGTTTTTATTAAAAGGAAATGGAATTTATTAGTTTGACTATTACATATGTAAACCTCTACCAACACTGCATATATTATTAATATTTCTGAGATGTTCCTGTACAATCCTACAGATTATTGACTAAATTTGAACCACTTAAACATCATTTACACAGATATGGTATTGCTGTCAGAAAAATGGTGACATCCACTTTAAAAGTAAATGCAAAACAGCAGCTTGAAAGCAAACCCTGGAAGAAGATGAATATATAAATGCTGGATTTCAGAAAGTCTAATTTGTTGCGGCCAAAGTTTTTCTGAATACACAACGCCAGCGCTTTTTATCAAAACAAAACACGGAGAAATGGAGCTTCTGTGCCAAGCTGGAGGTTACTCTGCATGTATTTCGTTTTATCAGATAGATAATGATGATATTTCAGTGTGTTTGTTGTTCTTCAACAGCAGCACTTGAATGGAAATTGGCTGCATGAATAAGTAAGACGTAAAATCCGAAGCTGCAGGAAGAAGCATTATGTCATGGTAAATAAAGTTTTTATACGTTCTCTTCTGGTTGCTTTTCATTTGATCATTTGGTCATTCTTTAGAAAAAGGGAAAAGAAAATGACGCCCCCTCTGTAATAGCGAGCGGTTAATGTGATTTGCCGGCTCCCTTAACTTTGATGGATAGTTCACACAGGACCTAACTGCTATAATTATAAACAACATATGGGCACACTCCATTGTTTTTGTAAATCCACGGAAAAATAGAAAATGGTTTGCTTGAATACCCGCATTTACAGAATGATGCAGTGAGTGCAACTCAGAAAGCCCACATGGAAGCCCAAGACATTGCCACTCATTGTTTTGCTAATTAGAGGGTAGCTGCTGTGTCTGGAGAAACTCAAGTAATTAGTCATCGATTTATGATTGGATGTATGCTGGGGGAGCATTTCTGAGAGGAGGAGACTGGTTGCTATTTTGATCTGCTGAAATACATGTTGCCACATCTCCAGAGCAGGACTGCGGGACAAAGACTTGTTCCAACGCCCATTATCTGACTTCAAACAGCCACTGGCAAAGACATTAAGCTACCCTAGGTGTTACACATAATTTACTCGAGCTCCCTGACCTTTGTGATTAAACGTCCATCCGGTATAGGACACACTTATCGGAGAAACTAGACTTCTGTGCATTTCACCGTGTGTCAACTCTAATAACCTATTCCTGTTATAAAACGCAATATCGTTTTGCTCACAGCAATGGAGCCAGTTATCGTTCACTTATTGTCAGGTTCTCTGAGCTCCAGAGGGAGTGGGGGTGAATTAAATGTATATGCGGAGGACGGACATCCTCTGTGATTGGGCTGTGGACGAATGCTCCCACATGAGCAGCAGGAAAAAGCTCTCTGTGCTCGTTTGTAGTTGTCTGCCGGTAAGTTGTTGATCATTTTACTGGTGGTACTCTCAAAACGGGGCATTGTGTTTGGCCTGGAAAACAAAGTGCTCGTTGAACGAAAAGCCACTCAGTGTGGAGTGCAGAATGTGGCCAAAAGGCCTCCGGTTTAGCAGTAAATGTCAAACAATTGTGTGCTACAGATTATGAAATTGTTGCACAACAGGGACAAATGGCCAGCGTAGCAGAGAAGAGGAATTCATGGAGTTCCTCAGATGGGTTAAAAGGGTTTTCTGCATGAAAAACAATCAGGCAGTTTTCTGGCTTTGGTACTGTTAATATGGAGATTAAGAACAACAGAGAATGGTTTACGTCCACTCATCATCGGCAAGAATGGCACATTATGTTGCGACTTCAATTTTATTTGAGCCATTTTATTTTCTGGATGAAAAAAATATACAACTTCAATTACTACCAGATTTTTATTTTTATTTTTCTCTAGTCCACAGGTAAAAAGAAAATCTTTATTCAAAAGACCAGTGGTGGGCACAGCTAACTAAAAAGATAGCTGCAATGAACCTAAAAAAAATAATCATAAATATTAGTTCTGCTAATGCCAAGACACTACGCGAAGACATTTAGTGGAAGCTAATGCTAAAGAGCTAACTTTAATACAAATTATATTTGCCCTTGAAAGACTACAAGCACCAATTTAATTTTGACTTTATAAATTGCATGTATGTTCTATAATACTCTTGGATATTGTAGTTATATTTATATATCGTTCTTTACTGTCTGTGTTTTTATTTTGTTCCTGTATCTTAGAAATAAAGCTATATGGGGAACAAAAAAAAGAAGAGCACACCTAGACAGGAAATGGAACTGCTGTGCAAACAGTCTTCAAAATAAAATCTTGAATATAAACGTCTAACTACTTGACGATTTCTGAACAGTTGATAAAATTAAAAATAAATAAATAAATTTAGGGGAAGTTAAGTGTGCTAATCAAAGTTAGCAAAAGTGCTTAAACATTTTGTTCTGTTATTAGAGGCTCAGCGCTATAGCAGAGCTTTGCCCACCACTATGTAGACGTTACCAGATGACAGTAGGGACAGTTTGGGTGAGATTTGTAACTTTCACATGTAGCTGTTTGCTTCAACGGGGCACCATCAAGCTTCTGGAAGCCTAGTCCATGTCAGGAAACCAACCGATATAAATTAACTACCGTTTCTGAAAAGAAGAACCATCCAGTTAAGCAGGTATGCCAGAAACTTGCTCAGGGCATGGTTTCTGTAATTTCTCTGTAACTTATATTCATGCCTATATTTGTGGAAGTGTATGTGTAATTATCTGTGAATGTCCAGTTTTTAACCTGTGTGAATTGGAAAAAATTCACAATAAATTCAAACTTGTTCACCAGTTTCTTTAAATGAGCGAGTCTTGGACTGCATGTTTAGCATTCATTTTCTGTCAAATATGTTTAGCTTGTGGTCTGTCTTGAGATTTTAGATATGCAAAACAACAGATCAAAAATGTTTAACAAAATGGAATATGCCTTTGAAAAATCTGACTGAAATATGTCATTTTTATATTTAATCAAGAATCAAGTACCAACATGTTACTTTCTTCTTAAATTGTGTCAACTCAACTGAAACTTACAAATTAAAATGAGCACAACTTTTAATATTTAACTATACTCACATTACCATATCAAATTCACAACTATTGCTGCAGGAAGGGGAATAATTCATTAGGCATTTTTTAAAAATACTTTTCACCTTAAGTTTTAATTAGAATAAAAATAGACCCCCATAACTAGAATTTAGAATTGTGCTAATTGTTTCACTAACAAAGATTATGGAAATAAGCCCAAAACTGCTTTCTGAGGAGCCATGTTGTTGTTAAAAACTCAGATAATATGGAGAATAAATAGTTTAATTTTCCCATAGCCTGTGTTTTTACACTAGACAGGAAGATAACACTGAGCGATGAGATATAATACACTAATACTACCTCAGGTTTTTTATTTCTCCTCATCTATTCTCAGGCATCTCAGGAGAGTCTTGTCTTTGACTGCTTCCACTGAAAGAAAAGGTTTCAGTGCAGAACTGATAGCACACTTTTAGAGGGGTTGTAAATACTCCTAATGGCAGATATCATCTGTCTGCCCTTCTGTCTCATATCTGCATCAAGGGAATTTTCTTAAGGTATAAAAAAAATATCCCAGTTCTGTCAGTGTTCAGGAGTCAAAGCACACAACCCTGGCTGTTGTCTCCAAGAATAATCATAAGGTGTGGTGTACTTGAATATCGGGCACTGATATGACGTTCGACTCTCCGTTCACTTACAGGAGGCTTTACAGTAAGCAGAGTAGTCATGTGACACTTAAGATAAGAACGGTGGTGTAATTAAAGACGCAGCTACAGTGCTCTTCATCACCAAGCGCCTTCTGAGATACAATTATGTGGGGCTTTGACAGCATAATCCTACTCAATTTAACTGTAATTCCTCAAACTTCATCAGTGCAAGGGTTTTAATTTTAAAGACAGGCTTAACAAAACGCTTAACAAAGGTGATGAGCAATAAACCTGTGTTTAGTAAGACTACATTCCTATTTTCATTTTTATTTTTTATTTGGGTATACAATAACTGAATTCCTGTCAGTGACAAGAACACGAGATATGGCCATAAAAAAGTGTTGGCAGGATCATTAGGGGTTTTTTTGTAGCTGTACTGTTTTATGCATACAGCATAATCAAAATCAAAGCAGCAGGATGTTGTCTGTATATTTTTCTTAAAAAAATAAAAAAAAACCATCACCAAGGAATTTTAGCTGAATCTGTAGAGGAACGCATAAACAAAAATGAAAAAAAAATCACAATCAAACCTGATAATAATCCATGATCTATAGTTTCAGATACTTACACAAAGACCACGAAAAGCATAAACCTTGATTCTTAGTAGGTCAGTCAAACTGGAATCTACAAAAAGGATTCCAATTTTAGAAAATTAAAGTCTATGCAATGATCATGCACAAGTTTTGTTTGGGTCTGTAATGTAAAATCTCATCAAAAAGCACAGCTTTTTGTTCTTGTAGGTACATGACCTATATGTTTGCAAATCCAAAAGACAAACCTTTGGACACATAAATATGAAAAAGGTACGGATAAGGTATTTAATTTATAAAAGTTAAAGTGAAATAGTTCAATGCTCAAATGCATAAGTTAACTTATAATTTATTGATACATCGAAAATATCACTCAATGAGGACTGGTGGCATTGTTTCTAAGAGCAGAGAACGTTGCGCACCGTTGATAATAGATATTTTGTGTCAGCCTGAGACTTCTGAGACCGGTCCATTAGAGACAAACCTACACAAACAGCATTGTGGTAGTAACTGAGGAGTGGTGGGAGAAGCACTGTAGCAGCCCAAATCTCTTTTAGAAAGGGTTATTAGTTCCTTTTGATTTGTGTTTGGCCGCCTGTCACCCAAACCCATTCCCTGATATCACATCGCTATAATGGTCTAATCAGCACTTAACGAGCCGTGTTACATAAAATCAATGCAGCCTTCCATTTGTGAATGCAGAATATTTGGAGGAGCTGATGAAGCCTCGTGGCGGGCGGTGCTGTCGATAGAGCTCTGCAGTCGTTGGACGAGCGGGCCGGCAGGGAGCAGAGGGTGCACTTACTCTCCGGGTTAGGTTGTCTTCCTGAGATCCAAGCTTTTACAGCAAAATCCTTTGTTTTGCTGACTCATCTTATATTGATTTTTGTAAGTTGTTAAGACCAAATAAGGTTGTCAGGCCACTGCCAAACAACTCTTCCACAGAAGGCTCTAAATACAAGCTACTAGTATTAAAGCCCTCTTCCTGATCTGTTATAAACTGGGGGGGAAAGGATTCTACTTTAGGGGTTTTATTCCTCTGACGTGCAACAATCCTGTAGACAGCTTTCCACATTCTTTCATGCATGCATTGCCTCGTGCTTTCTGTGGAAAGATACGAGTCTGGTGTGACGTGCCATCAGGCATTTCTCCCACATCCAAGTTGTCAAATGCCAAGCCTGCAAAAGAAGTGAAAATTGCAAATCAAGTCAGCGAAACACAAAGGTTCCCCCTGTCTCCCTGTTCCTTGCGGTTGAGAACAGCTCTGGGTGAAATCGGAGGTGACTGTTGCGCTGGACAGTCTGCTGCCGACCGGAGCCAGCAGGCCCTTCGCATTATTCTTAGTGGAACTGGAGAGAGAACATAACAATGCCAGCTTGTTTTCATTTCAGAAGACCTTGGAGCAGCAAATGAATAATATATTGGAGGCAACTCGAGGGTAAATGAATAAATATGCAGTTGGTGGGGATTTGGAGAGGTATTTGGAAATCTCATGGAGCTTCAGCACCTCCTTGTGGGAGAGTGAGAGATTGCGCACGGAGACGCTGGGGACAGCAGTTTTTATTATTCATCCAGTTTAATAAATTAATGAATGTATAATTTCCACTTTATTTTAGGCTGCGAATATTAGTCGTTTTTAAGCACCTTTAGAGGTCAGCACCCTCTCTATTAATCAGTAAATGTCCCCATTTATGTTAAGATGAGAAAGCGTGCTTAATGGCTCTATCCATGCTGGAGATAATTAATATCAATGACTTTGCAGACGTTTTAAATGGATCTTGTTGGGTTTAATGGTGATATTTCATCAGCAGCCGGAGGTGAGGGAACCTGGCTCTCTGTATGCTGGCAGAGCCAATGGCAGGAGAGGTCTCCGGTGCTGACAGGCGAGACCAGGTGAATAATTGTCTAGGCATCTTATTATATTGCTGGCATGATCTGATTTACTCCAGCGGCAAATGGTGGGAAGAGACCCCGGTGTCGTGGAGGGGACTGAATTAACGAGGTTTACGCACAAATGAATCCTGTACTGACGGCAGATACATCATGCAAGATGAAGGAGAATTTCCATGAGGCTGTAATGACTTCTCTTACTTCATTACAAAATCAATCCACCAGTGTATCGGCAAAATGATGGAAATACAGTGTGTTTCACATCTCATTCTACATTATAAACCTCATTTGGGATATTTTGTTCATCCAGCTCAGGATCCAATTTGAATCTGATCCAGAACTTTTTCTTTAACAGAAAATGTTGGATTATGCATATGGTAAGACTCCCAAAGAATGTGTCGACAAAATGTATAGCCAGGATTGCTTAACAGTTTATATTTGGGTTGAAAATAATGAGGCTGTGGTTAAATTCTGAAGAAGGTAGAGTCCAATAAAAGATGAAGTCCATAACCTTATAATGCCTAGTAAAGATTTTGACAGTTGAAAATGGATATTGAGAATTATCAACATTTTGTGAAGGTTGAACATAAGTAGCATTTGTTTATGCTAGCTATTTAGCAGGCAAATGGCTAATGTTCAAAGTTGCTCTCTGCTGTGAAATTAAGGTGTTGACAAAACCCAGTAACATTAGCATGATAGCACAGCATTTCTTGTAGTAGGGATACCTATTACAATTTCATATTTCATCCTGTGGAAGACGTTGAGGCTGAAGCTCAAAATGGCGGTGTGTGAATGAGGCTCCTTAGTCTGGTGTTAAGCTAAACAATCTGGGTTTTAGTTTTGACTAAATATTTGGTTAAAATTATCCAACTTCATCTTTAACAACATCAAAACAACATTTTGGTGAATTAAATAATCCAGCAGCTGCTTTGGCCTGAATGAGGACCTTTTTGTTATAGTAAAGATGAGGCTCGTTAGCATCTTCTCCAACAACAGCCATCAGCATCTGCTCCTCCAAGAGTCTATTCTCTTTGAATACAAGTGATTGGAACCATTTGTGAAACCTCTGAAGTTTGCAGATTGAACTATGACATTGGTCTGTTCCAGAACAGTGTTGAGTCTGAATTCAGACAGGAGGTGGATTGGCTGACCCACTGGTGCGGTCAGAACCTCCTGGAACTTAACCTGGACAAGATCATGGAGATAACCGTTCACTTTAACACCCCCCTCACCATCCTCAGCAGCACGGTGTCTACTGTGTATCACTTCTGGCTCTTAGGAACCACCCTTCTCTGGACCCGAGGTGGTCCTCACACATAGACACTGTTCATCAAAAGACCCAACAAAGACGAATTCATGTGGCAACTCAAGAAGTACAACTTACCTGGTCATTTTCTGCACAGCCGTATTTCAGTCTGTCCTGTGTACGGCCATCCACAAAACAGAACAGGGCCAGACTGCAATGAACAATTAGATCTGGAGAGAAGATCATCAGAGCTGACCTGCCCTCCGTCCATGACTTTTACAGGTCTAGGGTCAGGAAAAGGGAAGCTAACATCTCTGCACACCCAACACACCCAGGACACAGGCTGTTTAAACGTTGACTTTCTGGTCGGCACTACAGAGTGCTATTTGCACAAACCAGCCGCCACAGAGACAGTTTCTTTCCACAGGCTGTCTCTCTGATAAATACAGTAAAGTGAACACCTTACAGCCAGAGTAGTCAGCTGCTCTGCTGTGAAATAAAATATGCATTTTTACACTGACATGAAATCTGCTTTTTTCTTTCTTATAATAAAAATTACTGCACAGAAATGTACAGACTGATAATTTATCCCTGTTTTATTTCCTCGAAAGTTTATACAATTTCTACTTCATGTATGTACTCTGTGACCACTTGCAATCTGTAGTCACATTCATTGTTTTCCATCCAATCCTGACCAAAAGTAAATGGTAGCTATGTAGGCAATAACTGGCCATAAAACCAATTAAGATGAGACATATTTTACAGCAATGTAAAGAGACTAACTGCTGGATTATTTCTGTAGCCAAAATATTCGCGGGACATAAGATGAGTACTCGGACAAAAATTCTGACCAGTTTGATGGTTTACAGAAAAGCCTAGAAAGAGTCTCCTCATTCTCCATTGACCTCCATTTTGAAATACACCTAACCTAGCATGATAAATTACATCAGTAATTCAACCTTTTTGTGTTAAATCATCCCAGATCTGGATCTGTCAATTTAAACCAGGGATGTTTTAGAAAAGTAACCCAAGCTAAATGGTTTTCAACCTTATTACCTTAGCTTTAGCATGACTAATAGTAATGTTTTTTGTTTTCTTTTGCATTTTATCAGTCATATTGTGAGATATTATTCAAAGGAAAAAGTAGAACTTTCTCTTTAATCTGCTGATGTATTGTCCAAAGGGGGAAAAAAAAACTATAAATTTTAATTGGTATTATTCAGTATGAACAATTTGCTCTTAGCCTTTTTTTGGCATTGACTAGCATTTCATAATTATATTCCAAAAAGTCAGGATACAATAATACCATTAGAAATAATTAGAAATATTTAAATAATTAATTATTATAATTAAAACAGAGGAATATTAGAAAACTACAACTCCCTACAAAATTTACAGTGTGGAGAAATCTGATTGGGCTAGTAACACTCACGTGACGCATGCAGACGTATTGCGACAGACGTAAACAGGAAGTACTACACACTGCTGCGGCAGCGTGAGAGCTGAAAGTCAACCTAAGGAAAGATATTAACACGAATTATGTTGCCTTCACCTTTCTCCTATCCTCGTGATATTTTCGTGTTATAGGGCTTCTCTTGTGTGGGAAAGTGTGGGGCTTGCAGTGATGTTTCAGACCTCAGCTAAGACTTTCTCCGTGTTAGCAGCAACCGCATCAGCTTACCGAAGGGTTTTCTTGGTGGGACTTCGACGTTACTGTAAGAAGACCTCAACAAAACTCCGAGTATCCGAAGCACTTTCTGGAGCTCAACTGGGAGCAGATGTGAAAGTTCAGGTAGCGGTCGTCAGATCTATAATCTTTGGCTTGCAATGTCCCCTGCCATTACTTTCCTTGTAAACAGACTTGATACACAGAGATTAAAAAAATAATAATCCCAATTTATTTATAGGCTTGTAATTTAAATGTAGATTACATTCAAAAACAGGAGTTTAATTTGTTTTGTCACTCATTTTGCTTAAAAATGATTAGATATTTTTGCTTTTAAAGGATGCCTCATAAATGGATTGAACCGTCTTTGTTGCAGGGGTGGGTAAGGTCTGTCAGACCTCAGAAGAACAACATATTTCTCCATGTGAATGATGGAAGCTCCTTGCAATCTCTGCAAATTGTTGCTGATGCAAAACTGAATGATCCGTAAGCAGTAATCCCAGTAATTTACCTCACAGTTCACCTTGTTCTAAATGTTTATGCCAACCAGGAATCCTTTGTAAATTTGACTTTAAATCCCGTTAGGTTCCTACAGGTTAAGTAAAGCACGAGTAGATGGTATATTGCCAGATTCCTGTGGCCCCTCCTCTAATGTGTAATTTTTCTTGAAATGACAGGTTGCTTACATTCGGTAGTGCTGTCGAAGTCACTGGTATTCTTAAGAAAAGTCCTCATCAAAAGCAGCCAGTTGAACTGGAAGCAGAACAAATCCGTGTAGTCGGAGAATGCAACCCTGTCGTAAGAATGAACACACCACAGCATCAAAATATGCTTTACATTCTGAGCAACCTTATATTTTATCTGTATAAATTTTTTCTCTCCACAGAATTTTCCATTTAAAATCAAGAAAAGACACAGCCTTGAATACATCCGGCAGCTTCCTCATCTCAGGTGTCGAACGAACGCCTTCAGTTCCCTCCTGAGAATACGAAGTGAGGCCACTGCAGCGATTCATTCATACTTTAAAGTAAGAACCTGGTGCTTTAGGTGTTTTTAACTTATTTCAAATCATATGCCAATATGTTGTTTTTCTTTCTGTTTGGTATCAGAATAATGGATTTGTACAAATTCACACTCCTATCATCACCTCAAATGATTGCGAAGGAGCAGGAGAGCTTTTTCAAGTTGAGGTGAATGTCTGATACAATGGTTTGTTTTATATCTAAAGCTCAGCTCCAATATGAAACAAATGGTTTAAATGATAAATAATCTGCTTTTACCACAGCCATCAGGTCCGGCCACGGTGGATGATGAGAGCTTTTTCTCTGTACCTGCATTTCTGACTGTATCAGGACAGCTTCACCTGGAGGTGATGGCAGGGTGAGCAAAACGTAATGACATATATTGATATGGATTGATAGATGCATGTAAGCCAATGTATGTTGAAGATTAAGTGCTGTTGTTTTTATGACTGCAGGGCTTTCTCCAGAGTCTACACATTCGGGCCAACGTTTCGAGCAGAAAACTCCCAAAGCAGGCGCCACCTGGCCGAGTTTTTTATGGTTGAAGCAGAGATCTCCTTCACCGAGTCCTTAGAGGATCTCACCAAGGTATTCTGTGTTATTCTCATCGAAATCAATGCTTTATTTATCAAGTAGACTCATATGTTAAGAGATTTATTCTCCAGAATCTACTTTGGTGACCAAAGTGTCAACAAAGCACTACAAAGTATGCAGGAAAGCTGTGACCTAGAAAGGTAGAAAAAAAAAAACATTTGTAGGTAAAACAACCTTGTATTTTTAATTTGAAAGTAGATAATAATCAGTTTATGCCACTGTAAAACTTTTCGTTTGAACGTTTCTGCTAAAGCAATTTAACATCACAGACAGATTCAAACAGATCACAGTGTGATAAAGATCTTATTGAACCTGTGTGTGGAAAATGAATCTTGAGACTACAGGAAAAAAATAAATCTGAAAACAGACATGATTACAGATGTACTGGACCATGTAACGGTAGAAAATAATTAACTTAGTTCCTGCTACAGCAGCCACCGAACATAGCAGGGTCTGTGACTAGAAGCTGTATGTTAAGTGATAAAAACACCCACATCATTATTTTTATGTGAGTCTACACCAGAGAAATTGTAGCTATGAATATTTATGACAGAGCTGGGATCCAAAATGTTTTAGGTGTTTTCCTGGTTCAACACACCTGAATCAAATGTCTGGATTAGATCATGAGAATGTCAGTCAGTTCATTTAGTTTGAGTTTGTTATGGAGGGGATGCATCTAAAAGCTGCTGTAACTCTAAAGAACTGGACTAGCCTGCTTTCCTTGTTTGAAAACTTTTTTTTGTACCTCTTTATTTTTTATAGATTTGACAGATTAAATTATTTAGCATAAATGCCGCTCATAACTTCTGATTTTAGTTGACGAAGTGTTCCTTGGATTTTATTGCTGTAGTTTTCTCCACAGTGAGGCAGCTGGGCGGTTCCTTTGGTCTTTTTCGTATCAGGAACTTGTCCATTTCGCGCTTCGTAAGCTAGCTTGATGAGCGAAGCAGCTTGATACATCTGACTGACAATCAGAAAGATAAACATGGCAACTAATATATTTCATAATAGTGACAAAAAATACATTTTATGATTAAGATATTATGGTTAAAACTTTCGGAGGCATCCACATCGCCCCCTGATGGCGTCCTACGGGACCGTGGCCCCCACTTTGAAAAACACTGAGCTTAAAAAAATTATACATCATTCCCCGATCTTCAGAAATTCAAATGACAAACATTGTTATTAACATTTACCAGTTTTATCAATTATAGCTCTAGCTTCCTCTTAAGAGAGAGCCCATTTTTTACTCTAGCTGTTATTTAGAAGTAAGTGAAGAATTTGGAAAAATTCTTCAGAATTGAAATTGAAGCAGTTCAGTCTTTCTCTTGTCGATAACTCCAATATTGTAGACATTTCCTCTGTGTTTCCTGTGTTGATGTTAAATATTCCTTTCGTCTGACGAAGATAGGTGATTGAAACGAGAAAATGATCTCAAAAAGACATTAAAACTGCTTTTGCAAGGCTTTCTGAATGCTCAAAGCCCCGATTTCAGTTGGATGAAAAATCCATGAGCAATGGTTAAAAGCCAGGTTCATTAAGGCAGAAAATATAAATGAAGACTACCAAAGTGTTTGAATATCCAGCTTTGAATTCTCTGAAAGTTGCTTAATTAAATCAAATGTAGGTGGAAATGTATATCTATATTTGGGATTTTATGTATGATGTTGATGCAGTTTAATTTAAATTGCACATTTCATCAACCAAGCATTTGGTTTCTGTGTTCAAAACCGATACCCACTGCCTCCTCAGACAAATCCACTAAGTTGGGGTTTAAAAAAAAAAAAAAAATCCCAGTGTGACTTCCAAAGTTATCGTTGTTAGCAGCTGCACATGAAAACTTTAATTATTAAACCTGTCCTGCTGTGTAGGTCATAGAGGACGTGTTCAGGTCTGCCACCGAGCGCGTGTTGGCTCGCTGTGCGGAGGACGTGGATTTGTTTCACCGCCATGTGACTCCTGGACACAGGGTGAGTCCTGACGGACGCTCGCGACCTGGATCTTCGCTCCAAACTGTTTGGGCTTCCATAATGGCTTCTGATAACATTCTGTTTCTGCTGCATTCATGTAACCCAAGGACACAGTAGAGGCCATGCTGAACAAGAGCTTCCCTGTGTGAGTGTCTTTTCTTTTTTTTGTTGTTGTTATTTATGTTAAAGCTGAATCACAGGGAAAAATAAAGTCAAATCTTCAAGGTTGACTGTGTGATGCTATCTTCTTAAAGGATTAGTTATACCGAGGCAATAGATATCCTACACCGCAGCTCCGAGAAATTTACCTTCCCCACAGATGTAAGTGGAATCATTTATTGTTTTTCTGCATTTCGACGCTGTTTGCTGTGTAAGCCACAGATGTCCTCTCTGAACTTTGCTGTTTTTTTTTCTGCAGTGGGGCTGTGACCTTATGACAGAACATGAGAAGTATCTGGTGAAACATTGCGGGAACGTTCCGGTCTTCGTCACCAATTATCCATATGACCTGAAGCCGTTTTATGCAAGAGACAATCAGGACCATCCCAAGCACACAGTAAGAACTGGTTGTGTTGTATAGGAATGCAGAGACTCGTCACAGTTTCACCGCTCGTTTTCTCTCCTTCTTATCCCAGTTGGGCCATAGAAGTGATTTGCATATCTTAGCTGATTTTTTTGCTGTTTGTGCGCAGGCAGCTGCAGTGGACCTCCTCGTGCCAGGAGTTGGAGAGCTCTGCGGGGGCTCGCTGAGAGAGGAGAGGCTGAATCTGCTGATGGATCGGCTGAAACGGTGAGAATGCACATGGAAGGGAAGGCAGTGATACAGTAAAATGTTTGGTTTTCATCAATCTACAAAAACATTTCATGGTTGATTAGAGTAACAGATGGCTTAAAGGAAGAAATGCTCTGAATTTTGTGCTGTTTGTTCATTGAAAGTTCTTGGAAATATTTAAAGCTGCAATAGGTAACTTTGATAAACGTTATGTTTTTCATATTTGTTGAAAGTCAGTATGTTCTGACAGTTTAACATGAGACAAATAATCAGCGAAAATATTTAGCTTTTCTGCCTCCTGCCTGTGGTGCTACTGCCATCTGCAGAAATCCTCTGGTGCCGGGTAGAAACACCCAATCAAAGCCGTTTTGGGAGGGTCTTAGCGCTGTCAGTCATGCTCGTGTATACGATGCGGCTGTGCCAACAGCAGAGAAACAACTTACTGTTTATCACTGTCATCGGTGGCTGTGCTAACTAGCCTTTGGATTCTCCGCAGTCTCCGCTTCAAACTGTCCCCGAATCGCACTTTGGACACCTCTGATTTAAAGAAACAGTACAACTACATAAGAATGAATAGTGAATAGACTGTTTATTGCAAAATAAGAAAAATATTAGCATCTGACTGTTTTATGTAGCTGTGATTATATAGCTCCATTTGCATGTGTAAATGCATATTTCAGTGCTGATGTTGATGCCGATGTCGAGCTGTTTATTTATGTAATCGCTTTCTCTTTTCCAGGGTTGGACTAGAGGATACATACAACTGGTAAAACATAACAAAATAACCAACACATTTGAATTACCACCATTTTTGTTTAAAAAAGGCAGATGTTATTATGTGTTTTTTAGTATTCATTTTTATTTTGTTGCAGGTATCTGGACTTGAGGCGTTTTGGCTCCGTCCCCCACGGCGGCTTTGGACTGGGATTTGAACGCTATTTGCAGTGCGTTCTTGGAGTTGACAACATTAAAGATGTGATTCCTTTCCCAAGATTTTCACATTCTTGCCTCCTATAAAAACACAACTTCTTTTGTCTAATCTGTTGTTGTATTCATGTAAATGTTTCTGCCATTTATAAAATTTACAATATCCAAGGCCCGTGTGTTCATTACTGTTTTGCATATTTAGATGTTCAAGGCACCCACACTAGTTATACCATTTACACTCAGCATTTATTTATGAAACATTTTTGGGATGCTTGGTTGCTCACTAGATACCAAGCTTGTTTTTTTTTTTCCAACATTGGATGGTGTCTTTAAAAAATATATATGTATGCAACACCTCTACATTTTGTCATATTCTAACAATTTTTTTGAATCACCTTTCACTTTGGCTTTAGATACGATATGTTTTGGAAGCGCCAATGTGTTTTATTAAACTTTTATAACTGCAACAAAATAAAGTAGAGCGTAGCTGTGAAGTGGAAGGGAAGTGACAAATTGTTTTCTAAATATTTGATATTTTTAATTGTTTTAAAACGGAGCCATCTTTTAAATGTTTGCACCACCTTGACTTTTCCAGTGCTGTTTGTCCACTAACACGCCTTTTATTTTGAAGCTTTCACAGAACAACTCCATTCATAATGAGATTGAAAGACTTCTTAAATTTGGCTGCATTGAAGTTTATTTCACGGTATCAGCATGAAGGGGGCTAAATAACTTCTCTATTTTCTCTTTTTTTTTTTGTCCATCAGGCTTTTTGTTAGGACGTAATGAAGTGAAAAAGTTGAAAGGGTAGCTGTGTGGGGAAAGGGGGGTATATTTACAAGTTGCTGTCAACTTTCCACCAGGGGGTGCTTTATCATATTTCTTCCCATGACAGGATGCGACACTGTATTCAGTAGGGAGGTTACTGAAAAAAATGTATAACTTAGTTTTTTTTTTAATTATTATTATTATTATTAAGAAACTATTGTTGTGGAAAGTATTAAGCAACCTTTTAAAAGTAGATTTTTTTTCACAAAAAGCATAATACACTTAGCTTCTTTTTACGTAAAAGTTTTTTTAAAATGTTATGTTTTATTTTTTTTATGGGGATTGGCTTAATCATATAATATTTTTTTTCTACCCCCCGACCCCCCCCCTTCACTCGCCTCCTT
>NW_015112797.1:62020-64452 GCF_001443285.1 Poecilia latipinna | reverse complement strand
TTTAAAATTTTTTTTTTTTTTTTTTTTTGGGGGGTTTTGTTAATAATTTAATTTTTTTTTTTTCCCCCCCCCCCCCCCCCCGTTTAATGTTTTTTTTTTTTTAATCAAGCAAGCTGTTCCTCCATCCTGTTCATCCCAACGGCCCATCCCTCTCTCTCTGCGCGGTGGGCGTGGTATGAGTCGGGAAAACAAACTGCAGACGCACACAGATACTTCCTCGCCCTGTAGGAGTTGACTAGTTTTTCCCCCTGCGCGGCTCACCGTCACCCGGCCGTGCCTACTTTCAGACTCCGCTTGGCAGCAGTGGGTTTTGCGCGCCCGGGCAGATATTTGCGCTGCTCACCATCTCCTACTTTGTTCCCTGCTCTGATTTCAAATGGGGGGAGCGGACTGCAGCAGAGAGAGCCGAGAACCGACAGCAGCGCTTTGAACAGGCGAGTCCTCATGCATTAGTGGCAGACTGCACTTTGAGAGCAAAAAGAAGAAAAAGAAGAAGCAGCAGCAGGAGCAGCAGCGCACTTTGGGCAAACATGAGCGGAGGAGAAATCATCTTTCAGGGCTGGCTGAGGAAATCACCCCCGGAGAAAAAGCTGAGGAGATATGTGAGTGAAGCACGCTTCCGCTGTAGTTTCTGTGTTTAGAAGTTTGGCACAGAGGTAACCCGGTTTTTTTTCTTTATCTTGGTTTGCTCCCTCTTTGTCAAATTGTTTGTTGTTCGTCTGCACCTCGGATACGTGGTGTCACACTGGAGCAGGTGCACCTCACTATGCCTCCTGCTGCACAAAACATCTGTTTATCTGTCAACTACACTTTAAACTAGAACTGAAGCGATTAATCGTAATGAATTGATTGACTATTGAAATAATCATAAGCTAATTTAGTAAAATTGGTGGTTAATTGGAGTATACAGACTCAAATAGGGGACGTTTACTGAAAGAATAGCATATTAAGTCAAAACTACAGAGAAATACTTTTTACATTTCAAATAAAAAACAAAAAAACTCTTGTAGTGTCTAAGTTTTGGCATTACCTGGTTCAAATTAAGCACCTTTTGCTAATCAAGTAGAAAAAACAGAGATTTTTACATGTTGTTAGAAAACTTTTTCAGTTGTACATGCATCCTTTGGTACAAACAATTAAATGTAGCAAATGATTAAGTTCACACCACTCGGTAACATGCTGTGTTACTGAATTTTAGGCAGTATCATGTGTATTATCATTATTTAATTATTTGTATTTTTTTATGTAATATTGCATAAAACGTGGTTGAAGTGGTGAAATGAAAAAAATCTACAGAATGCACCCATTTTTAAAATCTGATTAATCGTTGGGATAGTCACAGAACTACTTTAAACATGTGTTAACAAAGTGGCAGTCCTATCATAATTTGGGGGTTAGGCCTGAATA
The DNA here is from genome assembly GCF_001443285.1 of Poecilia latipinna. Classification (NCBI taxonomy): domain Eukaryota; kingdom Metazoa; phylum Chordata; class Actinopteri; order Cyprinodontiformes; family Poeciliidae; genus Poecilia; species Poecilia latipinna. The sequence continues at coordinate 63,045 of NW_015112797.1, read as the reverse complement.
CAACCAGACAGCTGTTTGTGATTTGGATGAAAGAGCTTTCGGATATGATTTTGCTTTATCTGGCTGTGATGAGGTAACGTCTAATGGAGCAGAGATGCGACCGGTTTCCTTCACAGTAACGGTAAAAATTGCACGCGGTTTGATTGTTTTGGGAAGACAAAGCTGCGCCTCCTGTTGGGTGCTGGGCAGGAGGATGGCTGCAAATCAGATAATAGGATTTATGGAGGCAGATAGAACCATGAGACAATCTCCTATAAATACAGCTGTCTACTGTTTATGTATGGTGTTGCATTACTGCTCCCCCTCTGCTCCCCACCCACCTCCTCCATATTCCCTGCTAGCTGACTTTACCATGATGTCATCTCGATGTGTTTCGTTTGGAAATCCATACTTGAATGTCTTCAATGCAGCCCACTATCCTGTCATTTCCTCATTGTTTTCCACTCGGAGCTGGAACCGTGTTTACACAGAGACCCATGTGGACGGTATGGATCGGCAGCTGCAATAGTAAGAGGAGGGGAAAAACCTGCTTGGTTACAGAACTTCATATAAACAACAAGAGGGAGGGAAAATTGGCCCGGAGGCAAGAGAGCAGCACTCTGAGGCGTTCTCACCCTGCGTCTTACCCTTGTGAACCAACCTAAGGAAAAACAAAACAAAAACAAGCACACAAACACTGCTTCAGCCAGAAAACGGAGTCATGAGATGGTGTCCAGAGCAGGCAGACTTGTAAATGTGATAATCTGTCTGAAATTCCTTCCACTTAAAGCCATACTATGGACAATCAGGGCTATTTACTCACCAGTATTGCTGTCATCTGACGTAGTTAGGTTAATGCTTGGGATATTTTCGGATGTCTCAAACATTCCAGCCTGGAGGTGTGTTGGGTAGTAAGCTTGATCAGGTTATTATACCGCCAGGAGGAAATGTCAGGAATGTGTTTTTTTTTTTTTTTTTTTTTTTTTTTCCCCCCAAAAACCTGCTGGGGTTTGGGGTTTTTTTTTTAAAGGGGGAAAGTTTTTTTA
>NW_015112797.1:34283-58860 GCF_001443285.1 Poecilia latipinna | reverse complement strand
TTTTTTATCCCCCAGGGGGAAAAGTTAGGAATGTGTTTTTTTTTTTTTTTTTTTTTTTTTTTTTCCCTCTACAAAGCTGCTGCAGTTTGGAGATTATTTGCTACAGTGGCAATGATTTTTAATCTATAACAACACCTTCCTTGTCAATATGCAGCTCCTTCCTCCTGAGAAAGACTGGACCACTGTTTGGTAATAAGTGTTTAGAGAAGTGCTTGGTTATTGTATTAAGAACGAGTTGTGTGTGACCTCCGGTGATCAAAACATGCAAGTTCAGAGCTGCTGATAGTAAAAAAAAAAACTAAAAAAAAACTGGTTATCACTGCTGCAGGCCACAATGTATGCAAATTGCATGCAAAGCAGCAACCCCGCTGGTTGCTTCTGGAGAAGATAGGCCACAATGTTTCCATACACTCGCACGCTTGCCCTGTTCTTGTTAAATGCTGTCTAATTGTTTACAAACGCGATTAGGTCCCCGCGGTGACTCACTGACTCTTCAATATCCCACATGATTGGTATAAACTTGCTGCGTCCCCCCCCCTCGAGCATGTGACAGCAGCACAGAGTCAATTTTCACACACGCCACATTTCCACAATGCAAGAAGAAGAAAAAAAAAGGAAAATAGTTGTGGTTCAATTGAATCACTTGGTTGAGGTTTATCTCTTTTGATTAATGTTCCAGAGGTGGGTAGGCCACTCCCACTGTAGTGCTCAGTGGGAGTGGCCTACTTACTTTTTTTTAAATTATTATTTCTGAACAATGGCCAGAAAAAACACAAGGAACATGAAAACAACTGAGGGATGGAGGACTTCCAGCCAGCAGCTCATGCACAGTTCATGTGAGGTCATTTTGCTCCTCCATCAGTTATCAGACACTATGCTTCATCATTGTGGCTTCATTAAAACCCTGATAAATTTGTTTTTTATTGGTTTGCATAGCAGACAACAACAACAACAGGAGGTTGAATATGAACCTCCTGTATGACACCGTTTACTGTATTTTACTTAAGCAAATCAGCTTGGTGTTGTAAAACGTGACAAAAGCCGTAGGAGTTTAAAGGGACATGCCCTGTAAGTCACCTGAACGAATTATGCAAGCTTATGTTGTATAGGAATCATATGCTTTGCTGTGCGTAATTCTGAAAAGCGGCTCATGTGCTCGGGTCAGTACCGCACTGCTTTGCTAAACTCGCCTGCTGTTGTGTGCGACATTAGAAACATGTCTGTTCAAATTCACTGAGGCACTGCCACATTCCAGACAGATCATATCGGCAAGGTAATATCTGCTTCTTAGTCTTCATTCTCACCGCTCGTGGTTTCACACGGTTTCAATTTCTTGCCTTGGTTGATGGTGCTCAGGAGGAAGATGAAATGATTGGTGGGCGGGGGGGAGATGGAGACTTTTGAAGGCGGGCAGTGGAGAGCGGCAGCAGTGGTCTGTGTCCCTCTGTCAGCTGCCGGGTCGACAGTTGTTTTGCAGAGGGGCTTTGGGAAGTCCTTGCCCTCCGAGGTCAGCCCTGAACGCCTCCCAGTTCCTGCTTTGACAGACAACCAGCGTTCACACAGGCATTTTCCTTGTTCCATTTCATCTGGAGGCCTTTTTCCCCATAAGCTGCAAAAATGGCTTGCTTGATGTGACAGCAGTGACTTGCAGCGCTGTTAAAAAGTAATGCATCCCCCTACAGATTTATTCTGTCTTGCTTTTTTTTTTTTTTTTTTTTTTTACCCCCCTCAAATGTTCCAGACCATGAAACAAATGTTAACATCAGACAAAGATAACCAGATTAAATGTAGAAGTAGAAAATAACTCAAATAGCACCTGTCTAACCACACGAAGTAGGCAAATGATCTACTCCAACAAACCATAGCAAGTCAAATGAAGTGACCAGGCTACAACAATTATCTCTGGAGGTCTTCAATATCGGCTTCATACGATAACAACAGACCTCACTTTCCACAGTTGAGGTCAGTTTTTATGACTGAGCAATAAGGAAGTCAGTTGTTGAAAAATTCCCAGGTCAGAACCACCGTTGGCTAACAATATCACAAAGGCATGTCTCATATATATATATAAGAGATGTAGATGATCACTAAAACGTTTAAGGGGATATTTGGTTGACTAACAAGTCAGAGCAGTCCAATATGGTGGTGTGATGGTCTGGGGCTTCTTTATGGCTTCAGGGCACGGACAACTCGGTGTAATTTGTGGATCTGAATTCTGCTCTACCAGAAAATCCTGAAGGACATTATCCATCCATCAGTTTGTGACCTTAAGCTTAAGGACATTTGGGTTTTGTGACATGGTTTGTAAGAGTAAACAGCTATGCACCTCTGAATGGTTGCTATTTAAGATTCAAGGATTCAAATCGATCCTTGAATTCAAATCAAACCAACACTCCGGGTATGTTTCTGATGAGGGTAAAATATAACATGACATGAAGCTCAAAAAAGTTGAATTCACGTAATAATCCGTCTTAAAATCCAATTGAGATCCTGTATTGTCAGTTCTAAACACTGGAGAACCCCGAAATAATCATTTGTAAGTGGCAATTTGTGATTAATCTGGTTATTTTTGTCCAGAAGCTTTATAAACCTTTATCTTACTACGTAGCAACGTGCAGCTTTAGCTAGCATCTGCTTCACCAGCCTCAGTTACATATTTCTCTCACATTTGTTTCTCTGTACTAAAGCATCCGATGGTGGCCCTATTTCCACTTTGTCATAATATCCCGCCCTTTGCCATGAACTCTTTTGGTTCAGAATGTAATTATTTCACCAACAGCAGATGCCAGACTTCCTTTCAACGGTACCGTCAGGAAGTGTTTTGACAGAGGTCTCATGACAGGGAAAGAAATCAAATTGGCCTGCAAGTGTATAAATGCACTTCTTTCCATCAAAACTTTATTGGTTGAGACTAAAATTAGAGCTGTTCTGAAAGAAATTAGATCCAATTGATTTAAAATGTTCCCTTTGCTATCTCTCGTGATTTGGACCAGGATTGAGAATGTTCTGCTTATTTGCCAAAACTCTCCAAAAGTAAACCAACACCACAGTAACAGCTTTGTATGATGGAGCTAATAATATAAATTAGCCACACAGAAACAACCTGAGATAAACTTTATTATACCAGACAGACCGTTCTTTGTATATCCAGCAGTGAATGAATAAACAGACACATACGGATCATGACATTCACAACTCACATGCCCTATGTAAACAATATGCTGAGCAAACAAAGTAAACTGCCTCAGATGGTTCAGTTAAGGATGGAAGTTGGGAGAAACATTTTTCTTTTTTCTTTTTCAAACTTTGTTTGTCTTGCATCTTGGCAGAATATGTCTGTGACCAGCTGGAAGAAGTCAGCACTCAGTGCAGAGGAGGAGTGTGTGGGTGTGACGTCCCAGGATCTGAACCCGCCTAACTGGCCTGGAAAAGTGCAAAACGTTTCTTTTAATTGATGGCTTCGACCTCACTAAACGCTTTTGACAGCACCGCGGAGCCTCCTGTTCCTGTTCGTTTTTAATTTTCTTCCTCATACTTACATTGACTCTTAGCTTCATAGAAGACATGCAAAACGTGTCAGGGAATTAGCCGACTATGGCTTTGTCATCAGCGTGCTTATGTGTAAGATGATTGGCTACAGGATGTAGTCGAAACACGGAGACATATTAATTACCACAATAAAAATAATTGTGATAAAAATAACATACACTAAATTCAGTAGTTTTAAAGTAGTAGTTGCACAGAACATTACCTTTATTACTCTTTTCTTGTAGAGTAATGCAACTGTAACTGACATTCTCTTGTAAATTAGATTGCGTTCACACAGCTGGTAAATGTGACCCAAATCCGACTTGTTCACTGTTGTCTCAGTAGTTAAATCCCAATCTTTTCACCCACACAAATATCCGAATTGTCCCACTCCCATAAGTCCGATTTATATCTGATAGTAAAGTTGCGGCACCCATTATTATTTCCGTAAACGGTCACTTTAAGGTCCTGAGCCATTCACACAGAAGTCTTGCATCATTCAGAAGTATGAAAGATTACACACACACAAAAAAAAAATCCAATTTCAGCAAAACAACGGAAGCAAAGCTGCATTCTGTGTGAATGCAGCTTTGCTTCTGCTCCGGTAGCCAGCCTGCAGGTAAAAGCTGGTGCTCATAGGATGCCGACTGCAGATTTACTTATATTGCATCAAAATACTAAGAGTGACTTTTAAGGCTCCTTTGGTTTCCACGTTAGTCTGTTTTGTTGCAAACAGACAAATGTGTGTTTCCTGTAAACAAGTGAAACGGGTAGCAGCCTTCTTCTGGCAGCATACTGGCTGTTTGCTCGGCCGACAGAAATCTCCGGTGGCTGCTGCACTTGGTTTGGCATTTCCTTTACCTCATAAATACCTTGGGAGCATTGTGACAGAAAGCTTCAGTGATTTTTAGAACCTCGGTATACATTGATTATTGGGCTCCATGGAAAGTTCCTGGTTGACTTTAAAAAGCCTAGTTAGTTATTCTCTTTGACTACGTCTGATTTTGGAACCTTAATGCACATGTCAATGTTCTCGATCTGCAGAAGTTACTCCGCAATGTACTGCAGTGATCCTAACCCTTAATAAACTTTGTCAGCTAAAACGATGTGAACAAGGAACCTGGGGAAGAAACAGAAAGGGAAGAAATGCTGAATAGTAAAGAAATTTCAAAGAAAATGCACGTTTGTTCTCAAGTAAATAACATCACTAACAAATTAGGTTTGAGTGGTGAATAATTTCTGTGGTCCAAGTGTGAAAAAAAAAAAAAAGTTCCAGCAAGTGGGACGGAGTTGTACTACTTCTTACTGGCAACTTATTAATGTTGGTGATGTTTTTGAGGTTTACCGCATTTACAAATGGATGATAACTTGTGAGAAGTCTGCAGAGCTAATAAAAGACATATAGATGAATACATATGTAAGATGGATGTCTGTGTTGCCAATAGGAGTTATTAGAGTAAAGGAGGATTTAGTAATTAATTGAAAAACAGACTTAAATCTGTAAATAAAAAAATAACATTTTTTGTTGAATTGTAACCAAAATCTGTTTGAAAAATCTCTTTGTAATGGTCAGCATATATAATATTTACACTGTCAAAAAAGGGAGTTTGATTAGCAGCTATATCTATTTCAAATACTGATATGAGTTTCTATTTCGTGTTAAACCTTGTGCCTCACTGCCATTATTCATAGGAGTTGGAAATGTGTAAGTTTAACCTTGTGGTTGTGGTTTCTGTAGTTAAAGTGAAAAGAGCAACCAAAAAAAAAGCAAGCGTTTCCCTGCATGTTAGGGGGAAAAAAAATGATTAATGCGGTGGAAAAATGTTTTGTTCTATACGCCCTTTAATTAGCATGTAAAACCCAGAGAAATGAGTTAACTTTGCATGACTGAAACTAGAGTTTGGGATTTTCTTTCTAGCTTTTTTTTAAATCCTGTTTTTAAATGTTCTGCGGAGCTGAAGCTATGCCTCTTTATTTTTAAAAGGATGCACAGATTTATTATCTCTTGGCAACTAAATTAGCAGTTTTCACCACTTGTTAGATTTATTCTATTCAGATTTGTGCAGTGTGGTCAGGTGCCAACAGCTTCTTCGAATTGTAAGTGAATCATTTAACCATGTCTAATTTAGCTTTAAAAGAGGTTTAAATGACCAACAACTGATTAGAAGTCTACTGGTAAGTAGACTTTTTGACAACCGGAAATCCTGAGTAAATCTTCCCTTCAGACACTGATGAGTCATTGTGTTTCAGTAAAAAGGAACTAGCATAACTTAGTTAAAATAGAAATAGTTATATTTGCAGTTTCCAAATTTAGATTTCAAGTTAAATCTTAACACAATTTTTAGCATCAGAGATATGACTTCATGAACTAAGGCAAACTCACTGTCAAATTTCTCATCTCTTTCTGTTGACATGCTTGAGGAATTTTGCAGGATGCCTTATTTCCCTTCTTGCTCCTAAATTATTTCAGTAAAATGAAAATTTAATGCCTTAATTCAATTTAAATTTTAACACACTTCATTAGATTCTCCCTGCCAGGATTCATAAAATCCAAATATGTCTTCTAATCAGTTTCATCTTGAGAATTAGATGCAACGTCATTGTTATTCTCTGTTGTTCATTATTCAGTACAGAGTTCAAAGACTGAAAAAAAAACACCTAATCAGTAATAAAGTTTCTAAATGCAGCATTAACTGTAATCCTTTTATTATCTAACTTAAAAAATGAGATATAGTAATAATTTTAGTGCTTATTTAATTTACTACTCCCAAACTATACAGCACTGTTAAATTAAGTGCAATCTGTGGAAAAAAAAACATTTTTTTTTTTGGTAAGATTTAGGCTGGCAGGAGATTTTTTGCTACTGTTGCTAAATTAATCCAGCATTTTGCTTGTGACAGTTCCAGTAATCACATTATTGTTGCTATTTTGATTCTGATGGAAATATTTGAACAAAGATACAGGATTGCCAACGTCCAAATAAAATGTTTTCAAGTGCTTAGTGGGCAGAACGTTATGACTTTTCGCTACTTTACTCTTTATAGAGTAACAAACTGATAAGGTGACATTAGCTGGTAAGTTGGGTAGGCTACCTGATCTGCTTGACCAATCTAAACATGCTTTCCAGAATGATGGTCCATGTTTTCCACAAGCTGAAAATTTTCCAAACTCCTTATATTGTTTCTGTTTTGCGAACTGGATACAACTCCAGTACCTGAACTGGCGCTGCACAGCATCAGGTGGGGGAGGGGCAGCGCTGTTTTGCCCTATTCTCCCTACAGCTCAAGAAAACATCTTATTAAGTGGATGTTACCCCTAAAAAGTTAAATTATAGTGATTTTGAAATCATAACTCCTTGTTTAATGATGAGATACCTAATGATTATCTAATCTGGACTGTTTGTGTCATTCGCTGGCGATTGCTTTCCTTCATTTCCTATCGTATTGTTTCTCATATATTTAGGGCTGCTCTGAAGGTCAGAATCCTCTGCTGATGATGACTTCTACCGCTGGTCTCGGGCAACATGCAAAAATATAGGGTGTTTTTGAATTGGAGTGACGGTCCAACAGGTGCCAAGGTCAGGTGCTTGTATGGAAATCCTGTTTTAAATGAGTTTTACTCTATTCTGTGTATCTTAAAAGCTCCCCGTACTTGTCGAGAATTACCAGGAGATGCACACAGCACGACCTCTGCACTCAGGCGCCCAGGAGCTGATGCTGACGGCAGAGGCAGGGGGAAGCGGCACAAAGAGTTCTGATTGAAGATAATGCCTCCCGTTAGTTAAGCTGTCAGGCTGAGCTCATGCTAAATAAGCCCAGCCTTCTGCTGAAATGGAGACATGGCGAGAGATTGCTCATTTTTATAATAATGGAAGCGTTCAGCTGCAAATTGAGGCTGATTATATCTGCTGAGAGCTTTTTAGAGGTTGTTTTCATGTGATGTGCAGCAGGCTCTGACAACCCCCCACCACCACCCGCCCTCCGCCCCAGCCAAGCTTGAACTGCAGGAGACCGGTAGCTGTCAAACGCAAGAAGCTTCTTCATCACTGTCACACCTGTTGGATTGAGCTCTAGAGTCGAGAGTCGTGATGACATGACGTGAATACCTGGCCTCATTTCTTAGAACCTGAGTAAAGGCCCTATTTAATATGAACTTACAAATTATACAAATGAAAAAAAAACAAAAAAACAAAACTAGATAAATTAAGACTTCATATTGGAGAAAAGAAAAGATTGTCTGAAATTCACAGCTAACCCTTCACCATCTTAACACATTAAATCATGCACTTGTTTCGAGTTTCTTGTTGCATGATACATTTTGTATCAGTCAACATAGTTTTCAGTTGCAGTTGCAATCTGAGCTGTTTAGGGTATGAATCATCATTTTTGAAATGTTTCAATATTAACCGTGTTTGGGCTTGTAGCAAATGGTAGTTATTCCAAGTCTGAAATAAAAAAGCATGATATTGTAGGTCTCAAGACAAGGCAGCCAAAAACACAATCCAAAGTTGACAGTGCGACAACGTCCCATTTGATACACCTTATTAAGGCATATGTGTGGCAAACCAAGACCAATGTAGTGGCAGTAAACCCAGGGCTTGAATTTGAGTTTGTGTATAAGAATATTTATTTGGCTATTTATTCATTGAGGATGAGGAAGACAGGAACAGTAGTACAGGTTGGGATTTAAAAGTGCTCAATGTTGAAGCCATTCTGTGATCACAAAGCCTAAAAGGAGTTTGCTGTTCCTAACCAGCATCATTACTCTGATTTGTGCGTCATCACCTCCAGATGTTTCTCTCATAAGTGAACCATATAGTCACCCCATATAATTAGTTTGTGTTTCACTCCAGAGGGTTTAACTGTACAACGATTATGAAGTTGTTTAAATGTTATTCCAAGGACACCATCAATCACATGCCACTCAAACTTAATCATTTTGGTTACAGTTAGGTTTTATTTGGCCATTAAAAGTCCCATTAAGCTAGTGTTACAAATATAGCAGCTGGAATTCAGGTTACAATACTGCTATTAAATCAGATTGCGACTACATTTAAACATCCTCCTTCATTTGGCTCAGACACAGAGGAAGAAAATAATGAGAGCTGCAGCTGACTCTAATTGTGAAAATTTATGAGAAATGTTTGGCGGTCGAGAGATTTAAAGCGTGCTGTGGACATCGGTGTTTATACTGGTCCCATTGAGATGCAACATATCTTCACCCCAGGAGCATAATCACAGTTTCTACTAAAAACGTAACCATAAAAGAAAAAGGAAGTTGGGGAAACAGAAACTAGGCAATTCTGGTCTTGGGACTAGTTCAAAAGAAAGGTGAAATATTTCCATTATAACAACTAAAATCCAACACATTTCATCACCAATAACAGGCTAAAAAAGTAAGCAAACATTCACAGAGGACATTTAAAAAAAAAAAGTAAAATAATATGTGGAATGTAGTCTGACCTGACATGATAAAAGTTATTGTCATAAACGGTGTCAGTCACCTTGCATAAGCTGTTTGTCATAGCTGTGAGTTCAACTTCGCTGTGTCTCCGTCCCTGATGTTTGGGTTGATTCTTATCTTAAGTTAAGGATTCTATTTGTTTCCTCCATCTTTTAAACCTCATACGCTAAAACTCTGTTTTACATCTTTTCATGTTTACTTTTCTGGGTACATGAATGGGACAAAGCATCCACCGACAGTGGCGCTTCTGGATCTCCTCAGCTGTCAGGACAAATAATAGGTTGGAGCTGTAGAAGATGCACACTGCTGGCACAATTGTGTTTGTGACTGTATTTTTAATTTTTTTTTTTTTTTAAGCGCCAGAAAAGGTTTATTATAAACTTTGAGGGGGACAGCTGTCTGGTCAATGTCTCACACTGAGCAGAGATGTAAAACCTTGTGTGAACTATACAACTTAGAAGGAAGCATTTGTGGTTTATTTAGGCTCACGTAAACTGTTGCCTGATGTCTATATACAGATACGTGACACCTGTAAAGCACATAAAAGAAAGCACTGATACATTAGTGGCTCATCTGGCTTTTTTGTGACATCTTTTTTTTTTTTCTTATTTTGAATGCACACTTGCTAATTTATGCCAAATAAGCTTGGAAAGCAATGTGATGCTAATTTCAAATGTGTATTTTCTGCTTTGTAAAATGTAGCTGCATTGTTCTATTTTAATTTCTTTTGTTTTTTTGTGTGTTCCTGAAACCCACATCTGTTGCTGGCATGTGTTGACCCGCTATTGATCAGGGCTGGATAATCAAGCCTCTGTTGCTGTCGTCTACCCAGCTTTGTCTCCTGTCGCCACTTTTACCGGAATTACCATTGTTTAGGCATCCAGTCTTTCTGTGGTGGCCATTTTAACAGTCCCAGGCTTTAATTAATGCATTGTAAAACTGTTGTTCTATCATTGAGAGAAGAACATTTTTGGCCTATTTTAGGCACCAGATGGGATGAGAAGTCAACCCAAGTTGTTTATTGAAATTTTGCTAACTTTTTCAAAGTATGAAACAAATAAGAACATAAATATGGGATGCATAAAAAAGTATTATTTAACTTAAAGTGGATGGATTGAATTTGCTGTGCCCAAAATGAATTACTAACTATTTGAGAGAAATTAGAGGGAAATTGGATAATGACGAATATGGCAATATTATAGTTGGTTATAAGACAGTAAAAGCTTGGCGAAAAAGTTGTGATAATTTGATAATATTACAATACAACTACACAGTTACAGCTTGCTGTAAAATAATAATTTCATACTTTTGATAGATATAAAAAGTTCAACAGTGTAATAAAGTAGAAATGGCTCATCATGTTAAAGCACTAGTTAATGGTTGTTATAAAGAACCGTAACAAATGTTGTATGCTTATCTTAGTAGTGGGTAAATGTGATATTACCATAAAATAAAACATTACCTCACTTTACAGCTCCTGGTTATCACTTGGAAACTACTACAGATGTTTCTCGGTGGCTGTTTGTGTGTCTTGATGTTGGGTAAATTTATCATGTAATCCAATAGAGTCAGTTATTTCATCACTTTACAGCTTGTTTTCATTGTTGCACAGAAACAACCCCAAAGGTCTGCTGGTAACTCATTGCTTTGTTAAGCAGTTTAAAAAGTGTAAGCATCAGTGATGTATTACAGCAAAGTAATACAGTAACTACCACGTTTGGCTGCTCTGATGCTGTTTTCAGTTTTTTCAGGCTGATAATTCAAGAGCTGTCCTACCCTCCCGTGTAGCTGTGCACTGCAAGTCATCTTCCTGAAAGACCCCTGTTTCATTTTTCATATACTTACAAGATAGACAAATAAAAAAGGGGAGACAGTTGTGGTTTGGAAACAAAATAAATTAAGCAAAAGGTATAGTTGCCTTCAACCAGCTGATCAGCTGTGCACCAGCAACAGTTGGCGTGGATGCTTCGCTTTTTTCTGGCACCTCATTGAAAGGATTTTAAACTGACTGCCATTTCTTGTGGTTTGAAGGTGTTCCTTTCCAAAAATATTCTATCTTTTGCTCATGGTTAAATCAATAAACAGTTAAAAGCAGCAGAAATGATGTCATCGCCAAGGATGAAGCAGGTGTCGGGTTCAAAAGATGTCCGTCAGTCAGCGCTAATGTGCCTGAAATAAAAGATGGCCTCTTAGGGAAGCAGATGTCTACAGGTGAGGTGGTTGCACGGCTATGGCACAGATCTACAGTGCCAGTGTTTGTGCAGCTGTGTGTGTGTGTGTGTGTGTGTGTGTGTGTGTGTGTGTGTGCTGCAGCGACAGGTATAATCTATGGGAAGCAGAGTCAAAGACAACAACCTGCTGACTCCTCCCCCTGCTGCTTTAATAGTGCCAGAGGTAAACAAGACTGTTCTTCCCTGTAGCTTGAATAACACTCTTGTTTAACTTGGATGTTTGCTCATAGACTTTTAAAAAACATGTCGGGTGATTCCCATCATCCCGCCTGTTGACACAGCCTACTATTAAACACACACATTTCTCCATTCTAGTAAAAGGGCACATCTTGGTTAATTGTTTTGGCCGTGACTAACTTGATTAGTTGGGTTTTTGCGGTGGAGGAGTGATAAACGTGATGCAAATAAACAAGACTCTTTGACTCTCCCTGCGGTGGGTTGGGTTCAACGTACTGTTAGAAAACTTAAGAAAAACTGTCACTTTTCTGAATTGTTGACGTTTCTCCTACAGATTCATTGTTTTTCCTTCTTCCAAAAATAGAAAAACAATCAACATCCGAAGAAACAAAAGAAACTGGCCAGATGAACCAGTTTTGATCTTATTTTTAGTAAGCAGCCCGCTCAGAGGAATGTTTTCTATGGTTTTGTTATTAGATGCTTTCCTTCCCAGGCATCTAAAATAGATGCAGATATGTTATCCTTTGTGCTGTGCTGTGCTGCAGTCTCTGTGTATCTGACTCGTCTTGGCACGGGACGAGTGGGTTGGCAAAAGGTGAGATCAAGCCTTCATGGGATGATTGAATAAGACTGAGGGGACTAAATGCTCCGTGCCCATAGATGCGGATGGCTGCTCTTCTCTCACTGTCGACAGGCAGTCTTTTGTCTTTTTCATGTCTTAAGTTAAGACCCGTTATAACCTACATAGCGTTTGATTCTTCACTTAAACCTTATCTGATACTTTCAAAGATTTTCTCTGACTTGCATTCATAGAAACAGGTTTGCGTTGAGCAGTGTTGTGTCTTTATTTTGGGGTTAACCTTTTTTATTTTTATTTTTACTTTATCGCCTCTGCGGAGAGAAAATGGTGTAATATGATGAGCAAACCCTGGTATATGAGAGTTACAACACGACCTTTGTGGTTTGCAATGTGTTGCTCTTACAATATTGCAGTGACCACTTGGATTTCTGCCTCGTTTTTGTTGTAATCTGTGACTCGGTTCAACACTCATTTGTGTTCCTGAGAACTGTCCAGTCCAGTTGTTATCAAGGGCAGTGTTTCTAGCCACCCCCCTAATTTTTTTATTTTTTTTTCCCTGAACAGCGCTGTAGCTTACACCAAAGCCATGGGAGGGGGAGGGGAGAGAGTGGAGAGTTCAGCCTAGTTTTACAGCTTCAGCTCTTACTTCCCAGTGCTTAGACAGTGATCGATAGGCTCAGACATGCTCTGTAGGACAGGCTGTGGGTGGGTTTGCTCATTTTCTTCTGTCCTCCTCCCTCATGATCCACTTTACCAGGGAAGTTCTCTCAAATTTAAGCTGCACATAAAGGCGGATTTTGCAACTGATTACCTTCTGGAATGAGTTCACTAGAAACGGTGACTAGTTTTGTCATATTTCATAATCCGCTAAGAAATTTTAGTTTGAAAGCCTAATACCCCGGCCACAGCTGATGGATGCCAGGAATAACCCAGCCGGGTTGAGACGACCTCTTTAAACTGGGCAGCGCTCCAGCTTTCAATTAAGCGAAGCGCTCCTTTTTTCCAGAAAAGGCAAAACATCGACATGACGCTTACATTTCTCTCGATGTCGAATAACAAAATCCTTAAGACCGGAACCATATTATTAAAAACTGTGTTTGGTCTTGCGTGTTGCCATGTTTGTGTTTTGGTGGAAACTCAATGAGTGTTATTACTTCTTTGGAATAAGTGGCGCTACGTCCTACACCATTATAATTTACTGGCCAGTGGATTTCCTTACTACCCTCCCACACTTATTCACAATATAGTCATTTATTCACAATTAATCAGATCTTGTTACTTTTTTTTTTGATGTTGTTACTTCCTGATGCAGAAGTTAGTAGCTGATCTCAGCGAATCATTTTGACTGAAATAAAACAAGAAGCGGCGTACCCCAACATCTCGGGTCACATCAGCTACACGCTGCAGATAAGATCATGACCTGCACTTCCTGGAAACAAAGACGATGTAAACAGGTACAACATTACTGTCGCTGAGTTAAACATCAGTGGAAAAGTAGAATTACAGTGGGGTTTATGTAGATTCAAGTTAAGACTTGAATAAATAAACATTTATTTGTGATGGAGGTAATGCATTCCAAAATATTATTTGTAAAATATTTTAGGTGGTATTTAATTGGGGGGCAAATGTAGAAAAAACATTTTTTTTTGGTTTTGTTTTGTTTTGTTTTTTAATTACTGAAGGTAGCTATGATTGTCCTGAATAAGGTTCTTTCTTTCATGATACAGACCCAAGTTCTTTAACGGTGAAGATATAATGCAAAAATTATCTCTTTTAAACTTTATATTGTGTTATAATATTATTTCCTAACCAAAAACACAACAGGCAGCAGCAGCAATTAGCAAACACTTGGTGGAACTGCAAGTCTGCAAAGCTTACCATACAAACTACTTCTCACTGCAACGCCCCTAGAAACAGTTGAAAACGGCAAAATGGAGGAGCATTGTTGTCATGACGAGCTGAAAAAGTTAATTAATTTTTACGTACACATCATTTTAACAGCTGATGGTGACATAGTTACTCGATACACACAGCCTCAGTCACTGTCTCACCTCTGCTGTGTGATTACCGTCTTTTGGTTAAAATTGATATTATACAAAACCGATTCATGTCGTGTGGGTTTAGGCAAACTATTTATGTTATTGAATTATTTCATATAGTTCTAAACATATTTAGAACCCTTATTTCTGTCTTGGCGGTGTTGATATTCCTTTCTAATACTGCCTGGATCACACATAAGCAAATATGCAAATTAGCTGATGATGTCAGCTACTTTTAGGAGAGCCAATAGCTGCTATTCTTGCTGAGGAGGCAACAGCGTACATGAGCTATGTCAGTAAAAAATGTAAAGCACCCAGCAATGCCGGTAAGGTTAATGCAGAAGAGATGGTTATTCCTAGGAAAATTAAATTTGGCTTTTTTTTTTTTTTTTTTTTTTGAGTATTACTTCAAAGCTCCCTGCTCTGGCTTTGTTTTGTTTTGTGTTGGCAACAAAAGTATTTTTAATCTATTTTCTTTGTAATGAATTTGCCGCCCTTCTTTCCTAGAACCAGGTTGATTGTGAGCATTACTTCCCTACGTGCAGTCTCCTTTTATCTGGAGCAGTCATGGAGCTTTGTCAGGAAAAAGCGAGAGCAATAAGCAAGGCATGTTTGACAACGTGTTCAAATGAAACCATGCATCATTAAAAAAACCTGGCTGTGCAAATTGCGGCTACATGAATTGCTTGTAATTAGGAGTTTGGTCAGGAACCCTGGTGCCAATTGTTACTGGGTATAGCTTAAGTAGTTTGTACACAGTATGAACACACAACTTAGCAATGTAAAATTGCTATTTGACTTTAATGAAATTTTAAAAGTATAGTAGAACTATGTTGCTTTGTTGTGTTGTACTTGTATGAAGCACTATGTTTTGATTACCACCTAGCAGGTCCTACCAGGGCGGTAATGGGCTGTGTTTTAAAAGGAGGACGTACATGGATACGCCAAAAATATTTGTGGGCACAAAAGTTTGAATTTTAGTTTGATATATAGTTAAATGTTCTTTGAGTGTAACTGTAGTAGATGAATGTCTGTTAATGTTTTGCCTGTAAGAGGAGTCTCCTGTGTAAAGCCTGCAGAGGCTTTACACTGTTCCTGTTTGGAAAATTTAGGCCTTAAGACGCAAAGGGGGATAAATACTAAACATTTATTTATTTTTTAAATGTGCCAATTTAATTTCAACAATTTTGGGATTGTTGCCTGGACACAGCAATGAAAAATTGCCTTAATCAAGCCTCTTATTTTCCTTGGCTGTACATAAAGTTCTCCCAATGATGAGCTGGTATAGTTTGGGGTATTTCCCTAAGAACTTTTTAAAGAAAGATTATAGTTTGAATGTTTGTCATACATGTCTATGTAGACTTGGTGTATCACTATTTGCTTACCTGAGTGGAGGTAAAATGTCACAAAGTGAAATTAGTCAAAACATAATCACAGCCAAATCAGGCAGTCAGTTTAATATTAGTATGACTTTATTTGAAACAGTCAAAGCAGTTCTCAGAAGGATGTTCAATAATGCTTTGCTAAAAGACCCATTTAGCCCTGGATTTATACAATATGAATATATTAGTCATCAGCTAAATTGGACTTTCCTGTCTGACACGCTGTTATCTCTCACTACTCTTTGGTATTCTAGATTCATGTTTTGTTTTAGAATCTGGGTAAAAGTTCCTTGGTGGCAGCTACTTTCATCCTATTTCTGTTAAAGCCAGGTGGAAGTAAATCCATGTAACAGAGAGCGAATCCAGGGAGACATCCAGACTCCTTTTGCCTTGCTCTGTAAGTCAATCCCCAGTATCGAACAAACATCTTCCGTTTCCTTCATTTATTTCTTCTCTCATGCGTTTTCAGACTTGCGAATACACCCTACCAGCTTAGTCTCCTGTAGCGTTTAAATGTTTTCCATCAGAGCATAGATAGGAAAATACAGGATTCTGCTCTTGTCTTTCCTGGCGTCCCTGTGAGCTGCTGCAGATGGTGACAGGTTGCCGATAGACACATTACCAGAGCAGAGAAGCCGGGGAAGCTTCCTCAGCCATCACTCATTCATCTCTGCATCTTGAGGTTAATGGCCCCCAAAATAGAACAAATTTGTGCTCATACTTCCAGAAGAGATTAGGAATATCATATTTGCTGCGTGTTTTTTTGGGGGGGGAGGCATTAGCCTTACGGCAGTGTCAGTGTTGATGGAGGGGCAGACGGGGGTCCAGCAGGATTCTGTGTGTCAGCAGCCTCCATGTGAGACGTTGCCTGCTGGAAGTGCATCCCTGGCATATGTCCAACAGCCCACACCCTCCACCCCCTAACACTCCTTTACGACCCTTTCCCTTCCTGGTCTATCTTCCTCTTTTGTGTCGCAGTACAGAGAACAGACTCTCTCTTTAGATGGCTGCAGGAAAACCATGTGGAGCTTAAGTATGGAAGGCTGCTCTTCTTCATTTGCGCCCGTCTAATTATCAAATACAGGGGTGTTCTTGGTTTGAAGCAGGAGTGACTCAATGTATTCAATACAAAAAAATGATTTGTAAATTGATTTCACATAGATGGATATATTTTATAGTTATTACTGCTCGTTTGGATGATTATGGCTTGCAGCTCATTAAAACCCAAAATTTAGTATCTCAGATAATCCGGAAAAGAACCGGTGGTGGGCAACGCTAACTCAAATTGTCGTTGCACTAACCCTAAAGCAGGAATCATAACCATTAGTTCCACTAACGTTAAAGCGCAACACCAACACTGTGTATAGTGGAAGCTAATGCTAAAGCGCTAACTTCAGTTTAAATTATATCTGCCCTTAAAAAACTGCAAGCCCTGTGCACAAATTTAATTTTGTCTTTACATTCACATGCCCTTAGATATTATATTTAGCTCTATATTTTGTTCTCTACTGTCCGTGTTTTATTTTGTTTGAAATGATGTTATTTGAGATAAAAAGAGGGAGCGTGAGGAGAAGAAACAAAACTGGTGTTGGGTGAAATGGGTGGAGACAGTGTGAATGTCTAACTACTTGAAGAATTAGTAATTATTTATAGCCGAAACTTCAATCCAGATGTCAAACTTTACTCGTGTGAAAGTTTACAAACAGCCAATTAAATCTGCACTTTAGAATGTATCTGGAAATGTTAGTTTAGGGGAAGCTGAATGTTCTGTATTTTGCTAATGAAAGTCAGCAAAAAATTAGCACCACTGTTGGCATATTAGTGGACGTGCGTCTACCATTGATAGGAACAATAAAAAAAGGATTTAATGAATGAATGCTGGCCTTGTGAAAAGCATGTCTCTGTTGTGAACACTTTATGCTTTCAGTACTAGGTTGGAAATCAGCTTGTGGTTCTGGTTTAATGGTGGCCTTTGGTTTGTCTGCTTTGTCGTGCCTCTCAAGTTCCTCTTGACAATTCTCAGATTCCCAATGTGGTTTAAGTCGGGTACATTTAAAGAAAAAATTATAACATGGTCATTAATGCCGGTTTTGGTACATTTGGCATTGTGGGCATGTATCAAATCCCACTGGAAAATGAAAGCAGCCTCTCTATAAAGCTCATCAGTAGAGGAAAGTTTCTCTGGAAATGACCTTTTGTGGTTTACTCTCCTTGTGGAAGGTGTCATGATGATCTGGTGGAGTCATTGTGGATGTTGATGCTGTAGGCAGGACAGATCTCTGGTAGCAGTCAGTCTTGCAGTTAATCTGAAAAGACCTCTGACTGGAGACACTTGCTGCATGGCAAGTCCTGACTGTCATGACCTGCTAGCAGCTCCATTTCCAGGCTGCAGAGACCATATTGCACAGTAACATGTCCTGGATGAGAGCATTAGTTGTAATAACGCTTCTAATCCACCTCATTTGCTTTTGCCATGCCTCATAAAATCTCTGTCTTCACGTATAGTTAGAAAACCAGGCAGAGAGAGATCATAGTCCTTGCCCTTTATGAGCGAGAGAGGAGTTGGATTTAACTCCTTCTTCTATCTCATCCGTTGGATCCAGCCCTGCATGCATACTTGTGGTTTAGTGGTTTATTATTGTAATTTTCTTTAAAAAAAACAACAACAAAACAAACAGGATTTGAGGTTTTATAAATCATATTGCAAGAGGGCACTTTTTTCAGTTTATTGAAAGAAATTACCTTTTCAATGATATTCTAACTGATATGGATGTTCCTCTATAAGGTGCGGGTTGTTTATCCGAGATAAACATTTGGCGACCATATGCTGACACGACTGGATTCGAATGAAGCAGAGAATCGTCTTTTGTCCTGTTCTGGTAGCGGAAGGAGTCTGCAGTCTTTCAGTGAAGCTGTCATGGAGCAGCGCTGCTTCTCTTCGCTCAGAGAGGGATATCTGCACAGGAAATACGTTGGGAGGGAGTAAACACCTGCTAGTCCCCCCTTCCTCTCACAGCCGCTTAGACAGACACCAACCACACACAAGCACATGTGCTTAAAAAGGCAGACTTTCCTCCTTGGTCTTTTTGATCAACAGTAAACACCAGATCACATGTCCAGCTGTTGAGACTGTTATCATTGCGACACTTTCACCTTTTACACAGTAAGGATTGAACTTAACCACAGTTGTTTATTTCTTGAAATCCTCACAATAAAAACACGCTGCTTTGATAAATGACCATGCTGAAGTTCTTTGGGGATAATTAAGTTGCACTCTTACTGTTTTTAAATTCCAGGCATGGAAGAAACGTTGGTTTATACTTCGGAGCGGCCGAATGAGCGGTGACCCTGATGTTCTCGAGTACTACAAGAACGACCACTCGAAGAAGCCCATCCGGGTCATCGACCTGCACTGCTGCGAGCAGGTGGACGCTGGCCTGACCTTCAAGAGGAAGGAGTTCCAGGACAGCTTTGTCTTCGACATCAAGACGTCCGATCGCACTTTTTACCTCGTCGCCGAGACGGAGGACGAGATGAACAAGTGGGTCCGCTCCATCTGCCAGCTGTGTGGTTTCAACCAGTCGGACGACACTCACGGTAAGGGACCTTCTGCTCGTCGTAGAATTGGAAAAATACATTTCGGGTGAGGTAAATGAAACTATTATATCATTATTCATCTTTAATCCAGGGTAACCAGTTAAGCAAAGAATCTTGTTGATAAGATAAACTTGATAGTAACCGCTAAGGAAGTTGTTACATTCTGTTTTTATGCTGTAAGCTAGGATGTATAAAAGTATATCTTGATACCAATATCAAGATATACTTTAAAAAAAAAGATATACTTTTAAAAAGTTAGCATTTAAAAAAACAAAACAAAAACCCCCCGAAATCCATCATATCTTATGAAAGGGGTTAAGTTTTTTTATTGACATGGAAACAAAAGAGCTGACTCTTTTCTTCCTCTGTCTGTTCCTGCTGATCAGCTGGCTGAAAAAAAAGGCTTTTCTCTCACTTTTGACTCTGTGGAAATATTTATAGTCAAGAAAAAACACAGATGGCAATGGTGAACAAACTACAGCAGCACCAGCCATCACTCTTGTTAACCAGTCTATTGGAACAGAGAAACTCAAATTAGCCATGACAATAACATATATAATCAAAATTGTAAAAATGTTATAACTACAAGGTGTTGGTAAGAGAGTATATAAAAATAAAATGTTTATATTCTAAGCAACGGAAATTAAATCACATTATACACTTTTTGTTTTGACTTTTGGTATAAATATTATGAAACCATAATATTTTGGTCAAGCTTGTCATATTGTGAGAGTCTCATACCAGCTGGCCCATGCCTACGTTAAACATCACATTTATAACCTCGTGGTAACACTCGGACAGTTGGGTTCGATCTTTATTTATTTGAGAGGACTGGAACATCTCCCTGTGACAGACCCAATTACTGATTTTCTTTTCTCATAGTGAGCATCTGATTTTTGTTGCTTATGTTTAAGAAGACTGACTGTTCCAGTGTGGACATGTCAAAGTTAGCTTGATGATGTAAGAGTTTAGAGTGCTTTGTGCACCCAACACTGTTGGTGAGTGTACTCCTGGCATCATAAATGATAATGGAAGTGCTTACTATTAAAGCCCTGCTAATGCTATTTCCATGTGGGAATGTTTTTACCTTAGCTGTTAGCATGCTAACTGCTATTTTCCCTCATAAAACCTGGGATTAGTGTCAGTTAATTCCTCTGCCATCAGTGTTAATTTGAGTGTTGTAATCGTTTGCGAACCTTGAACCATATTTTGTGAAACCAGCCGCTGTTGCAGTGTTTTTCCTTCCATGTTGTTGTTTTCCCGCCATTTGACAGCTGGTGAGCGTTAATCTCTGTGCACATGGTTGATCATCTGTAACATGCGATATGTCCAGGTGTAGACCAAAAAATAAAAACTGTTATGAAGTCTTAATGATCACAAAAGCTTTCCCTTGGGACCATATTTGCCAATTAGCAATGTCCTACTACACTTCTTGAACTGCATTGTTTGTAGCCAGCAGGCTATGACTTGGAGAATGGAGGGGAATGTTTTAATTATGATGATAACTGCACAAGTCGTCATAATTTGAACATCATGTACAGCACTTTTTGTTATAAAGCTCTGCTTTCACAGAAGCATGTAGTTCCTTTTTCTGTGAAGTTCTGTCTGAGCCCCTTCGTTATCTCGATGCATCTTCATTTGCGCTTTCGGCGTCTCTGAAATCCAAATAGAGAAGTTAAAAATGGGCAACTGTTTAAGCATGTCCTTCTCTGAAAATCTAAAGCATTGCTTTCTAGGCAAAAATAACACCTAACAGCATGTTGGTGCCTCCAGGATCAAACTAAGAAAAACACGAGGCATACTTTCATCACACCAAAACTAACAGTATTTCAGTGAGACACACTTTGAAGTTACTTGAAAGAAAGTTTTGACTCTGTATTATTTCCACTTAATGTGTGGCATTTACATGTGTTCAGTTTCTGTTAAATCTGATACTAATAAATAAAACCGAGTGCAATCGATTGCCTTCAGAAGTCACCTGGTTAGTAAACAGAACCAATGTTTATTTAATTTAATCTCAGTAGTTCTGGAACGTTGTTTAAGCCACCATCTGAAGATGAAAGGAATGTGGGAAAACTGTAAGCCTTACAAAAGTGTGACTGTCCAAATAAACTCCAATTTCTTTAATTCTGGGTGATCAACGATTGGCCAGTACTTGCATGTAAAATCAATCTTATCATCCGATCTTATCTACCGCTCCAAAAACCTGAAAATCCGCCCCTGTCCTCTTTTGCTTTGTTCTGAGAAAGACAGATCCGCCCGCCAGGCCACGTTCGGACATGGTCAACCCACTGTTGCCAACTCAGGAACTTTGTTGCTATGTTCACATGTGTATAGTGACCTTATAACACCTGATATTGTAAGTTACAAAAAAATTGGTGTCTGCCAAAATTGGACTCAGCAGATCCGGCTTTTTAAATATCAGTGTTTGACAAGAAAACTGCAATCGGTGCGCTTCTCCAAGGAGAACATTATTCAGAGAGGCTGGCAAGAGGCCCATGGTTGGGACCTGATCAGAGTTTCCAGAGTTATGGTCAAAGACCAAATGACTTGAGCTGTTTTGTGGAGTCTAATGGAGACTTGCATCTTGTGTAAAACAACATAAAAGCAGCAGTTTTATGAGATCATTCAGGCCAGTTGGTCTAGTTTGCATGATCTTTAATGTGTTCTCAGAGCTGTGTGTTGTCTTCCTGTTTTTCTGTTCCATTTTCTGCCTGCCAGTTGCTGTATGAACAGCACAAACATCTTAAAAGGGTCCAAACAACACGCATCTTCCTTCACAAACCTACGTTGCACAACAGGCCTTTTGGGCCTTTGGTTTTTTTTTTTTCTTTTTTTTTTCTTTTTCTTTTTTTTTTCGATTTGGTGACGGTCATGTTGATGAAAAAGATTTACCTGCCTCCTATGAGAGTTAACAGGTTGTTTATCACACACTAGGAACAAATGCACATAGATATAGTTAAATAGTTTCATCAACAATAATTACTTTTGTTTTTTGGTTGGTAGAAAGCAAATTTTTTAGAAAAGTGGTGCAAATGTGTGAGTTGATCAACTGATGAAGCAGTCCTCGGGTTGTGGAAATTCTCATCACATTTGGAAAAAGTCTCTTCCCACTCAGGCTAGTAAGACACCTTCTGTTACGAATGCAGCGTTCCGGAGCTGAACGTGTGAAGGATTCTCTATCTGTTGAACTCAAGCTGTTTGTGTCGTTCACACAGCGGCGCCTAAACTGGTTTTGGTTGCATTTCCTCAGCTGATGCAGGATCCTCTGCTTGTTTTTCTCTGATGCTATCCATCAGATATGTTGGTGTTATTTACACAAATAATAAAACACGTTCTTCCCCTTTTTTTTTTTTTTTTTTTCAAGCTAAGAGATACAAGAGTCGGTTGTAGATCGGAGTGATTGTGTCATCAGACACTCTGGGAATTCCCTCTCTGAAAGAAAAACAAACAAGACTTTAAAAATGTGAGACTTTAGTTCCTCTTATGGAAATTATACATATTGACAGTGATAAGTCATCTTCCCTCAAAATGTTAAAGTGGGGCCCCATAAACAGGAATATGCTGAAAAGAAGGATAACTAGGCAAGTGAAGGAGTGTTTTGACATTTATGCAGAAAATTTCCCATTTAAAAGTATTCAAATGCAAGACTATGTAAAGATAGCATCTAAACTTGAACTGGTGGTAAAATGACCCATGTTTTTGAATTGTCTTTACAAGTAAAGTATATCTGGTTTAATATTCAGCCCCTTTCACTCATTTATCCAGAAACGAACGGCATCACGAGAACTCAGGAACACACCAGATCAGTCCGTCTAGAGCACAGTTAGGCTACAATATAAATCACTTCAATCCATCTTGAAAAATTGAAAAAATTATGGAACACCAATCCTCCCAAGACATTACCGTGAGAAGAGCGTTTGCGGTTTGCCATAAGCCGTTTAGAGGAGTAGATGAGGGTACACTGCTCACCCGAGGCTGAAATTGGAACATGTGTGAAACGATGTGGTGACAAACTAAAAAGACATCAAAAAACTAAAGACTATAAAATACTCTAAATCTGGCTTGTCTGAAAAAAAACTGTCATGTATTTAAGGTATTTAAAGAATCTCATTGAAATTATTTTTACATTTTTATGTATGCATCTATTTACCTGCTAATTTATATACTTTTAATATTTTCTTTACTTACTTATTGCTAATTTACTAGTTAGTTACTCACCACTTGCTTTCTTATTGCTTTCCTACATATACTTAGTCGTTTCTATTTATTTGCTTTTTACTTGCCATTTACTTACTAACTCACTACATACTCAAAGAGAAGCAGGGTGGTGGCAGCAGCATGCTGTGGAGGTGCTGTTCTTCAGCAACCTGGAAGAAACCCTGTTAGAGACTGCAGAACATAATAGCAACAAACTATTATTTTAGTTATTGATTGCTTTTTCGATTATTCTGACGATTAATCAAATTAAGCAATGGGCATAATCTGCAGATTTTTAAATTTCAAATGTTTAAATATTTTTCTTTGTAATCACAGTTTGAAAACCTTGTATAAATCTCCTGTTCTTTACATTTACAGTTGTGTACAACGTTTTGTTAGTCCATCACCTAAATCCCATCAAATTGCAGTGAGATTTGTTGCAATATGACAAAAACCTGAAACGTTTGATGAGTTGTCCTTGTGCACAGCTGCAGTGCCAACAGGACGAGTAGATGTGTTGTAAACGGACTCAACTAGACAACAGCGTGTTTTAGAGGGCCGAAGCGTCTGCTCTCCTCAGAGGATTCTGCTGGGATTTTTGCCCGCATCAGTTACATAAGCACCTTGATGTGAACCTCACCTTCTGTCATTCAGTTGGCCCTAATCTGCATTAGCAAGCTGCATCTCGCGGCGACGAGGAAGGACGGCCAAGAGCAATATGTGACAGTTAATTGTTACACAATTGACTCTCTGTCATTCTGGTCCTTTTCGCCGTGCTCCTCTTCGTTTCACTTTCTGCCACACATGTACAGGCTTTCCCACAACACGTACAGGCTTTCCCACAACACACACTTGAGAATTTCGCAGCCGATTAGGTCATCTGTTTTTAAATATTTTTAGATCTCACACTTCATGGAAAGTAAATAGAGAGCTCTCTTCCCTGGAACTGAATTTATATTTGCTTAATTGTCCTGTTTATTTTTCTGAGGAAGAAACAAGAAGCGACGGATCTTGTTGTTGTTGGCTCATGTTTGCCGGTTATCAAGTAGTTTGTGTGGAGATGAGCGTCACACAGGTGTGCTGTTATTTGCATAAATCCTAAGCAGAAAGGGCTTTACTCTTGTTATACATTTTAAACTACTACATCACAGAACTCTGTCATTTCTACAAATTCCTGATCTTGATTTCAATTAGTCCGATTTTAATGATAAAACGAAAACGACGTCAAATCTAAACTGATTGAGATGAGAGAAATAATACATGGTGTCAAAATAACCTCAGTGGTCCTTGGAGACAATTTATTTACTTCATCTGAAATGTTTTGTTGGCCCTTCTAGTCTTACCCATTTTCATTTTTCAACAAAAATGAAGAACCACTCT
>NW_015112797.1:0-31090 GCF_001443285.1 Poecilia latipinna | reverse complement strand
CTGTTGATGTTTAACTTTACACTAATGATTCAATTCATGGAGTTTTTTGTTATACCACGAAGGCATCTGATAGGTATTTTTCTCGAACCTATATAAAAAGACCACAGACAACGTATATGAATTTTATAGACAAAGCTTTTGCAAAAGGAGAACTCTTCGCCATGACCTCTCCAGGCCGTTCACAGAGAGTTCTGATCTCCTTCCACGCGAGCCCCTGTTTTATTGTCAAAGCAGAACAGCCAGAAAAAACACAACAGAGGACGTAAAACATTTAACCTAAACAAACCAGCAACTCAGTTCCAGGTGTGATATCTGATCTACGATCTGAGCCCAGTTCAGCTCTAGGTCAAACTGTCAACAAAGAGGGAGGATAAACGAGACAAAATACGACTGCTCACAGGCAGTTAGGAGGTATTCTGGTTGATAAGAATTAAGATCTGGGAAACACAGAGTTAACTGTCTCACATGAAGATAAACAGACAGTTGTAACCTCCAGGTCAGTTTATACACACATAAGGAAGAGAACACTTTAAACTCAAAATCACAATAATACTGATTAACATTAGACTGAATATGAACTAAAGTAATAACAAAATGATAATACCAAAAATCTCTATCACTTATTTTATCACTTCTTCTCTGCTTTAAGGAACTCTAGGCGGCAGTTCAACAGTGAAAATACTCTAAATCAGGCTTGTTTGCAAAGAACTGCCATGTATTTAAGGCATTTAAAGAATCTCATTGAATTTATTTTTAAATGTTATGTATGCATCTATTTACCTACATATTTATATTCTGTTAATTTACTTTTCTGTTTGCTTACTTACTTAATTTACTCACTTTTACTGCTTATTTTATTACTTTTCTTTACTTACTTATTGCTTATTTACTAGTTAGTTTACTAGTTAGTTACCAACTTACTGATTGACTCACTACTAGCTTTCTTAATACTTTCCTATATATACTTACCGTACTCGTTTCTATTTATTTGCTTTTTACTTGCTATTTATATACTAATTTACTTACTTGGATATTTTGTGAATTTCTGCTACTTTCTGCATTCACTTATTAGCCATTTATTTACTTTTTTGTTACTGACTTACCCATTGACTCACTATCAACTTTCCTACTGACATATATGTTTAATCCTTACTACTTATTGAGTTACTTCCTAGTCAGAGTTCAAGTTCATGGGTGCAGTAGAAACGCGTTTCGTTCTACAATGAAAATCATGTTTTGCTGTCTGCAAGAATGCAACTTAGAAAAGAAGCAAAAAAAGCAAGGAATATAAAATAACCTCATAAACATGCACCAGTAACAAGATCAAAGTATTACATGTATGTAAATGTTACACAGTAAACAGTGTGAATATAATGTAGCAGTGCAAATGTAAACATGTGCTAGTTAATTTTAGTTGATGGCCTGAATGAAGCTGATTAAAATCACAATTAAAGCAAAATAAGTTCTCGTGGCTTTTGTAAACTAATTGTAAACTCAGTGTTATCTATCCCACTCAGGCAGAAATATTCTTGCCCACTGCAAAACTGAATAAAGCCTGAGCTTCTGTTAATCTCAGTGCATCAAAATATTGACTTGACCAACCCAGAGTCTTGACCCGGAGCTAAATGAAAATCACTGGGTTATCACCAGCATCACATTTAAGGTCAAAGCTCTCTTTGAAATGCTCAAGAAAAACCCCTGACTTCTGACTTTTGAGCTAAACAAGAAAAGGGAAAATTGATGGAAATCAAATACATGGTTGAATATGCTAAGTTAAACAAAATCCGTTACGCTTATAAGACTTTTTTTTTTCTTTTTTGCACACAAATAACACATATACCAGTTGGACCATTTCAAATGGAGGCTCCAAACCAGCTACTATCGATAGAGAGAAAGAGACGACACTAAATCATTTGTACAAGAGATGCACTGACCTGAACTTTCAGTCCTGTTGGCGCCAATTCCTGTTTAGCCAGTTCTGATTTCCTTAAGACTGATTATTATCCATGCCTTTCTCCAGTCAGCTGTCTTTAATTATTATCTAGTATCTCAGGAAAAGGGTTTCACTGTTATTTTAAAACAAAGACAAAATATTATTGCTAGTTGAGCTATATTTTCAATTAGCACAGTTAGCACAGGAGCTGTTAACGTCTTCTATGTATTTTATATAGTGAGTGAAGCGCCTTACGTGAATTCATTAACCCAAAAAGATTACCAATATTTTCAAGTCCAGTATGTTGAACAACAGAGTTTAAAAGCACAAAGGAATAAAATAGAGCAACTGAAGAAGCAGCTTCTGCAGAAAACATTGTAACTCTGACTTTTAAACATCTCGCTTATCTTTTAGCCTTAACCTCTTAGTGATCGAGTATCCAGAGTTCACTCAATGAAAACAAACAAAACAAAAGATTGCATTTTTGAGTTTCCGACTAGCAAGTCTCCAATCATGCCTGATCAAGTTAAAAACAATTGATTTTTTTTATTTCTGTTGATAGATCTCTTTGTCTATTTCGTAAATAAATCATTGTGATGCCACAGTGTGGCTTGTAAACCTATCTGCTCCTCTTAGTTACTCTACATAGGTCCTGTTCTTTGCCTAAAGTAACCTCCAGCATTAAAAGACACAAGAATCTGACTTTTTTTTTTGGAAAAAATGCTTTAAATTGAGATGTAAATGTGACGGAGATTGTGAACAAAATGGACACTGAAACTGAAATGACGGCCAACCAATCCTTGAAGCTAGTGTTCTTCGAACCCACATGAAGTAAATAAATGTATGCTTGTACAATATTAATATGGATAAATGCATTATACATTTGCTCACAACAGGCTTCTTAGTCCCTCTTCAACAGAGAGCTTGCCTTCTCTCCTACCAAAGTGCCCTTTATCTGCATTGATTTTTGTTGAAATAATGCCTCCATGGCACTGGAAGGTCAGGTTTCTACGGCTGTGAAGCTGTCTGAGGACAGTTGTTTTATTGTTGCAGCTTCCAGCCGTCCCACCGAAAACAATAAGCTTAACAGCTTTAGATACAGATCAATTTATGTTTGGGTTTGACTATGCATTTTGGTTTCTTTTGACAACTTATTTGACAGTCATTTTTTGTTGTTGCAAAATTTATGCAGACACCATGCATACATTAATTTTGAACAAATTCAGACCCTGGAAAAGCCGTTTTTAAGAGAAACTGAACAGCTGAAGTCTTCTTATACCTTCTTAATGGCTTCTGAAAACACATCCACGGCTACATATGTTTTTGGTTCTCCCAATCTGCTGTTGGGTGTTAGCACTGTTGTTATCAGACACTGATGGCTGGCTGTGTGGCGTGTGTCTGCGCCCAGAGAGACCCAGCCCCGAGCACAATCTAATGAATGGAGCTTCGTTTAGTCAATCATGGGCTTTGTTCTGCTTTCTGCTTGCTGTTTGAACTCGGAGACAAGGATCATCCCCACAAAGGGACCAGGATTTTAGTTGTCAGCAGTCCTTTTGCAGTGCAGCTCCCTCCGTTTTCTTCCTTTCTTCAGTTTGCCTGTTTTCCTGTCTGCTCCTTAGAAAAGGAAATAAAATAAAAAAAAACACATTTTTCCGTTTGAAGTTTCATATTTAAGATTATGATATAATAAAGAAATGCATAGAAATAAAGAAAAATTCAGGCCATTGAATTTGTAAAAGAAAAAAAAGTCAACAAAATCAACAGTAGCCAAATAGTATATTACAGTTCAGCACTTCTTGTAGTGTGCTGAAAACCTCTCATGCTAAGAAAGACAGTATTTTGTTGCAATTTCGATGAAAGAGGAACCAGTCTGGGTAGTATAGATGTTGTGGTCAAAATTGTCTCTTTTTTTTCAGTGGCACTTTGATCACATGGTTCTTTAACGAAACTGAAGTTTAAAAAAAATGGTAAAAAATGCATCTTTGCATGATCCAACCATCTTTTATAAATAAAGATCATGTGCTTTGCTTTAGTATCGACACTGCTTAAAAGTTTTCACATTTGGTTGCATTGGACACAAACTTCATTGTCTTTGGTTCAGGCTTTTTGTGATTGAACAACACAAAAATGGTCCAAACCTGATGTTTACAGTAAGATAATAATTTACATTATGTGTTTTTGCATTTCATGCATTGCTGAAATTTTAAAGCGACTGATTCCTATTTATAAAATGATAAAAGTAAAATATATTTGAGGTTTGATGAGTTGGCTGCTGGCATTAGAGCAGCCATCTCCAATAGAGTTTGTACTTTATTTCAGTTATTTTTTTTTGGTCAAATGAACAGTTTTCCTTCAGCACAGCTCTCTAACATTTCCATGTTTTTATACCCCACTGTAGCACAGCTTCAAGTTTTTTTTATTCCTCTGCTTGTTTGTACATTACAGTAATGAGGTCAGGCCACTGAAAATGAGCTGCTGTTTTACATTTTGCCCCTGAGTGTAATTCATCGTCGTGGAGACAAGCCTGTTTTTGGATGATTGATTAATCTGGCATATCAAGGTAAACTGATGTCGTGGTGGTCTGACGTCGGAGCTCACATGATGCTGCTGAGAGGCGGGCATGCAATCAGCCGAGGCTCCTGTAAATGATCTCTGCCGTTTTCACTGAGCATGATGAAGCTTTGTGACTTTCTGTGCTTCCTGTAAACCCAGTGCTGGCCTGAACCATCTTGGCAGAAGTCTAGCATCGTTTTCTTTTTTTTTTTTTGAACCTCAAACCCCTGCAAATGGAGTTGCTCTTTTGGGACACACTGATATATTATGCAAATAGGCCTGGCAGATCCATTTAGGATAACTAATAATGTATGCGTACACTTGGGATCACCAGTGAAAACAGTTTAGTACTCTACTCATTAGGGTAGCACACAGTTCTAGATTGCAGCCATTTTTTTTCTAAGGGTACTTTCACATAAATTGCATGACCTGTGTCTCGGCCTCTCCAACACCCAATAGAGCCATGAGAGAACTGCTGGTAATTTGCAGCACTCATTGTAGTTGTTTGAACCCTAAGACTATATGTTTAAATGCAATCTTGTAAGAGAACATTAAGGGAATTGCATTTTAGTAGAACTCAGACTGAAAGTAGTCAGACTGAATACATCTTCCTGATTTAAGATTTTATGGAATATGGTGTTAGGTATGCCTGTATGAGAATATTCAAACGTCCTCCTTTTCCTTTCAACAGGTCAGTGGATTTTTCGTTTTCTATTTTTACATACTCTTTGAGATCAAATTAGGACATGTTCTCATCCAATTCTGGCCGGACTTGGAGGAAATGAGCCCCCTACAAAGATGTTCTTGTCATGAGTGATGCAGCATACTTCTAATTTTGGCCCCCTGAGACCAGCAGCTAGCTTTTATTAGATTACAGCCACAGAGCCAATGAGACAGAAGGTGATATATTATGGAGCATGATTGGAAAATTGCTAGTGAACTTTGGAGCTCTTTGACCTAGAATAGCTGTTCTTTTTGCCAACCAATAGGGCCCATTCAGGCGTTTCTGCTGATGTCTGATGTTCGCTTAAACATCAGGATCACGGAGAGACTAACTTATTTCTTGAAAATGCCTTGCTGATGTTTTAGAATAAATGCAGCCCCTAATATAAGTACACATTCCTCTTTAACTATTCCAGGTTTTATTGTGCTACAACCACAATGTTCAATGTGTTTTAATTGGTTTTATTTGAAAGATGAGGTTGTGAAGTAATAGGAGAAATTCTACATGATTTATATATATTTTTACAAACAGAAATCTG
The DNA here is from genome assembly GCF_001443285.1 of Poecilia latipinna. Lineage (NCBI taxonomy): Eukaryota > Metazoa > Chordata > Actinopteri > Cyprinodontiformes > Poeciliidae > Poecilia > Poecilia latipinna. The sequence goes on along the minus strand of NW_015112797.1, from coordinate 25,342 downwards.
TTTGTTTGCTCAACCCTTTTGAGTCAATACTTTGTAGAACTTCTGTTTGCTGGAATTACACAAACAAATCAACTGGGAACCAAAGTTGCAACATTTGTTGCATTTACATCTGGTGCGGTTTTTCTTTCACTGTGTCAAACAAACCAAACCCTCTGAAAAACCTCCCAGCCTGTGGTGGCGCTGCACCAAGAGCTACTGAAGAAAACAACATGAAAACCTCTGAAGAACGAACATGGCGCTACTTCCTTCTTCATCAAATGTAAACACAAATGGAGTTGCAACAGATTTTTGTTGAGTTTATTGAGAATAGTTGTCCTGTCAACAGATTTTTCCATATGAGCTGTAGAGCTCTGGTGCTCCTCCAGATTTATTTTAATTGCTCTCCTTATTTGACCTTTTAGTTTAGGTGGACGACCTGTATTCACCAATTAAGGGATTTTTGACAGCTATCAGTTGGTTGTCCTTAAGGGGTCTCATATTATGTATTTGATGAATACAAACACATAATATACTGTTTAACCTTTTCAATTTCCTTCCACTTCAGGATTATGCACCAAGTAGTGTTGGTGTATAACACAACTTAGTCTGTTATTACATAAAATCCCAATAAATTATATTGAAGTAGCTGGTTCTAATGTGAATCAGTTAAACGTTAACCTAATATGAATAGATTTGAAAAGCCTGGTATAAAAAACAAAAACAACATTTTTGGTTTGTGCCGTTTGTATCGTGTTTTCCTTATCAGCTAAAATATGATGTATAACCTTTCCAGGGATTTAAATGCTACTGTTTATATAAAAAATACATCTGGGAGTATCTTTGAGAATCTTTTTGCTTTCGTTTTTATTTTTGTGCTTCTTTCTGAATTCTGGTGTTATGACTGTGAGGAGTTCGTGGAGTTGCTTCCCAGAGGTGACATACATCATCAGGCCCATTAGTGTCAGTGATGAGCCATCTATTCCATCAGCAGACTCGACCAGTAATCTTTCATCTTGCTCCACTTCTGACAGCCATTTCTGGCGCTAATCAGAGCCAGAAAAAATATTATTTGTTGCGCACAAATCAACAAGAAATGATTACATTCAAGGAATTTCCTGGGGTAATTTTATTCTGCTCAGTAATACAAACAGCTTTTGTTTTGCAAAGCAGCTCTCCATGTCATCAGGGGCGGGGGAGTCTGTCTTTTGACAACAAATCAATATATCTACCCATATTAGAGGGGCTAACGCTCACCACGCTGGATGAAAGCTTTTACAAAGCTTTTTGTGGAGAAAGGAGATGATGCCTAACCAGCCCAGGGAGAATGGAATCACTCAGGACAATGGTTCAATTGAGGATCATTGAGGTGGGGGCAGCTGGGGCGTGTGGGGGGAGTCCCTGCCTGGGTGACTGTTGGCCTGGGCATCTCACGGGTGTCCACTGGCCTGGAGACCTCATAACAGAGGCTTTTTTCCCCTCCAGGCCTGAATGTGGCCTCATTCAGCAAACAGGACTCCAGAATACTGCACCCAGCGCCAGTCCCACACGAAAACATAGATGCTCACACAACACATTTGTGTTCTGCAGCTCTAATCATGACCCACTGATTCTTCTTAAAGGGTAGACTGACATTTTTGTGTAACTAATTTAAAAGGTCTTCTTTGAAGGACTTGTGACATCACTTCTTTTACATGATCTCCTTTTTAGTTGTGGTCAGGCTAGCGACTCACAATAGTCATATTCATTACTGTCTCACTTTGAGAAGAACTGAGACATAATTTGCTGAAGAGAGGACATTACTTTGGGAACACTATGGCCACAATGGAAAATGTTTTGTCGATGTTTACTTTAAATAAAATTAGGATTTTAGCTGAGTAACACCACTATTTCCTCATTAAACACAAAAACTCTGTTGTTCTTTTGATTACTCTTACACTTGTGACAATTATTTAGGAAACTTAGGGAGAAAAAGTGTTTCCAACATGTGAAATATGTCCTCCCCATCAGTTTACTTTGACTCAATTCACTCATGTTTCCTGCATAGAAACAAAAGAACCGATTGGATTTAAATTCTGCGGCAGAAATTTAAGCAAAAAACTGTTGCTGGTTGGTTTGACAGGTTTTCTGCATAAATGTAGCTAAAGTGCTCGCTCCATTCTTGTTCTGTTTTGCTAATAAGCTGTAAAATGAATGTATGGTTCATCAGACACTGTTGATCCAGATGATGTCATCATCCATACGCGGTACATCTTTCCTTGTTATTGAAATGTGGCTTCAAGGTGCAGAAAGTGCTTTTAAAATGGTTTCCTAAACAATGAAAAGGTAAATTGTGCTTTATTTATATTTCATATGTTAAGTTTTGATGGCGATATTTTCCATTCTAAAGAGAAAACGGTTAAAAACGGTGTTTTATTAGAGATTGTAACTAAATATAAATTCAACGAGGCACTATACCATTTTCAATTCATATTTTGTCTTTTTATTATTTTTACTTTTTATAGGTTGCACGGTTAAAGTGACAAAATAATCAACAAATCAATTATAAGCCCAGTATATTTAGACTGCAGCAAAAGTCGGTGGCATTGCATTGATATTCTCTGTGCATTTACTGGAGAGTGGAGGATAAAAATTAGCTTCAGCAGCAGCTAAGCTTTCTTTTTTTTCATGTCTCCCTCAGCTCTTGTTGCACACAGCACCATCGGTCGATGGATCAGTAGACCGCCCACTCTCTACATGCTGAGCAAGTCCTCATTTTGGCTTTCTGCCCAGTTCGTTTCCAACATCCCCATCTTGGACTTGCCTCTGCTTTGTAGTCGGGGGAAAAAAAAACAAACAAAGCAAATAATAAAAAAAAAAAGAACAGGGATGCCACACTGAAACAATAAGACGGTGGGACTGGCTTGGTCACTCTGTCCGTCTTCACAAAGCAACGGCCGGCTCAATACAATCAAACAAAGTACATTGACCCTGATTTTCAAAGTGTAACTTGGATCATGTGCGGCTCAGCCGATGGGCTCAGTGCAGCTCTAAAAGCAGAGGGCTGCTGTTTTCTGTTCTCCCTTGAGACGGATCCTTCTCCTGTATTGATTAGAGTGCAGACTAAAGGGTAATGACTACAAGGCCACGCAAAACCCTAAACTCCCCGGTAGATTTAAAACTGCTCTCCTGAATTCAAAGATTGACACGTTTTGCAACCATTTGTGCGAGGACTGATAAATTTTCTCTTCATTTCACAGCACGTTGAGTTCTGTTAGAAAAAACCAAAACAGCCGTGTAAATAATCAATCACTCCAATTTCTGTCTGCCTGCAGAGAGCAGATTACACCATATGCCCAGATCTGTTGGAGCAGATGTCACCGGCTCGATGGCTCCTGTGAGTGGAGAACGGAAGTCATCGGCGCCCGTCCACTCCAGCCAGCCGGTGCTCTTCACCTTCGACGTGCCCGTGCGCCACTCGCACCACGGCTCCCTGTCCAACAGCGCTCCTCAGGACTACCTCCTCCTCCACCAGTGCATGAGCAGGAAGACAGAGAGTGCACGGTAAATGTCCTGATCCTCAGACGTCCTGTGTCGGTTTCCTGTTTTCCATTGATGCAGGTCAACATGCAGGTTTGCGGCTCTTCCTTTGCTCTGAAGCCCCCGAGGGTTAAAACTACTGCTGCAGGGGAAGAGTTATCCAGCTGCGCGTGAGAACCCAACACGAAGAGATAAGAGATCTCTTCATACTTCTAAAAATAGTCAGTGTTGTAAGACGGAGGGGAAGCAAACTTGTGGTTTATATTCTACTATGTGCCCAGATTACAGTTCTTAATAAAGCAATGAAACAGATTTAAAAGACAGATATTTGCATGTTCAGTGATATTTGTAGATTGAGTTTTCCTTCTTTTAAAATGTTATAATTAAAAAAAACAATAGGAGGCATGAGTCATAGGAAACTTAAAAGTTTGATGTGTATCTCCATTCAGCCTCATTTACTCTGATATCCCAAAATAAAACTCACTGCACTCAGCTGTTTTCAGCTGCAGACCTTCACACCTCATGTGGGAGAATCTGTTCAATGAAGATCTGGTCTTCAAAACTGACAGTAAAACATCGTGTTGACAGGATTATCCCTCCGCTCAGCAGAGCAGTACATTATGTACTGAGATCAGCCAACTTTACAATCCAAAGAGACATTTTTGGCTTTTTTTCCCTACAAAATAACATCTGTCTTCTCATTTAAAGAACAATTAATATTTACAATTTATTATTTAAATAAAAAAATCAAACCTTATTGGAAAAAACCCCCATCTTGGTTAGAAAGAGGCCAGCTTAGAACAACACAGAATGAAGAACTGCTAAAACTACTCTTCCCTATTTCTTTTACATATTAAATTGTCATTTCTTCATGTCTTATGTGGTATGACATGAAGAACTTTATTAAGAGTTCTTTATTATTAAGAGTTCAACAAACTGCTAATGGAGGTTTTTGTGCATAGCATAAAAATGTGGAATAGTTTTTCGCATGCGTGGACAAGGGACTGCATATACAGATTGTCAGCTACGCTCAGAGCCTGAGAACAAAGGAAACAAATGTTTATATGAAATCACTTCTGAGTTTTGCATTAAGAGTTTCCTCCTCTCCTGCCATCCTGCCTGTTTCTGAGGCACCTTTAATCACGCCGCCATTCGGCAGAAAGTCTGTGCAGCACATGATCAATGAGTTCGAGGCGGCAATTCATCTTTTCTGTACATTTTAGGCTCACGCAGGGTAGAGCCGCGCTCTCAGCTGCACGATTTGCATGCAAATTTGCTGCGCTGGGACTTTGTGAAACTCAGAGAATCAAACCTCACATTCCATCTCTTCAGCTGGAGGAACATATTTTTGTCAGAAGGTTTTGCATCAAGAGGCTGCTAATTAAGAGAAGCATCTGGTGGCAGGGTGTGATTCATGTCAGGATGAAAATCCCAGGGTCTCACGAGCATCCATCCGTTATCTACACCTGCTTAATCAGGTTCGCATGGGGGCCGACGTCTCTATCTGCTGCAGTCAACACATAGAAGATGGGGGATTCTCTGGGCAGGTCATCAGTCCATCACAGGCCAGGAGCAGTCCCTTACAGATTTTAGTATGAAAAAGAACTAAATATAAAGCCCAGCTAAAGTGGAACTACTGCACAAAGGTTCAGAAATTTATTATATGTTGAGCAGCACTGTTTGACACTTAAGGTCAAGCCGTGCAAATGAGAGACAGTAAATGAGGCGTGTCCCCAGGGTGTCCATCTGAGACTCTGGGAAACATGTAGCATTTGCACTTCTCTGTCCTGGTCCAGTAAAAAATGTGATTGAAAAAGGAAAGAAACAAAATAATAATAATAATAATTAGACAATTCTTGTATGAGCTAAATGCATTCCAGTCCACAATTATTCATTCATTCATTATTCCCCTGCACTGCAGAAAAAAAAAAAATCAGTAAACTGTATGGTCAAAGTTACAGACCGTAAAATGTAAACGTATATGGTTTCTACATTGTATTACCGTAGAAAATATTTACCATGACTCAAGAAACAAGTTTTAAGTAATTTTTACTTTTGTGTTTATATTATAAGAAATTGCAAAATGCGTAGAAAAATATGATAATGTTGCCACCAGATAAATAATCCTAAAATTAACGGTACTAATCAGCCAAAATTACAGATTTTGCTGCTGTTTATAGTTAAATGTATGGTGAAAAACTACAAAAATGATTTTAATGGCAGATTTTGATTTTAAAATTATTTTCCTCCAATCAAGAAGCTTTTCTGAGAGTAAATGAAATAGAATATTAAAACAATGCATCATATGCCCCGCTTTTGTTTAGAGTTTATTTTAAAAATGTTATGTTGAAAGCTGTTTACACCTTTGTCTTTTGTCAGTGGAAAACAATTTTCTGCCACTACTTCAATCACATCCTTTTCATGGTTGCTGAACATCTCAGTCTTAAACCTTAATCTACCAGCGGTATGAATGGTTTTGGCTGCAGCTTCATGTTTATGAAACCCTGTCAGGCTCGTTTCCAGTGGAGGGCTTTGCCGCCATCTGCGGGCCTTTTATGTTACTACATTTAATCCAAACTGCTTTTGAAAATGTATAGTAGATCTGCATGGCATTTTAAACCACAATATGATTATGTGCGTTTCCATAATTACAAAATAAAGCTTTTATTTTCTCTATTTCTGGAGCGGTTATACTTTTGCCATGTGTTCATGGGCTGATGTAGATTTTGGTTACCCAGCTCATGAGGTATAATGAGAACAATGAAATAATAGAAAAGAGAGCAGAATTTGGATTAAATGCAGTTACTTTTGTCATAGCAACTTTCAACAATGACATTGCACCAGCATATTTTTGCTGATATTGTGCCGCCCTGTACAATGTTTTTTTTTTTTTTTTTTTTTTTTTTTTTTTTTTTTTTTTAATTATTAAACTGTGACATGTTTGAGGATGAACTCAAGCACAGTGTAAATGGACTGAGTACATATGTGTATATTTGTGTTGCAGAAGTGCCAGTTTCTCTCAGTCCACACGAAGCAATACGTTTCTGGGGAGCGACTCTCCGGTGCAGAAATTTTCCTACGGCTTCTCAAACTGTCTAAACGGCACGGGAGCTCAGCTGCACGGCTTCTACAGCCTTCCCAAACCAGGAAAGCATCAGCTGTCTGTGCACGACGATTCGTCACAGGAGGCCTGCTACGTCCTTCCGCGGGGTTACAGTTCTGAGGCCCCACCTCACAGCAGCCTCGGCGACCCCGACTTTGAGAACGAGGAGGTGTATACCTTCAAAACTCCCTGCAACACCCTCGCCACCATGCACAGCAACGAGCGCTCGCCGGACAATTATGATTTTCCCACCACGCCCGGCTCCTTTTATCAGATCCCACGGACATTTGACAAGAACCACAACTCCCTGACGCCATCCAGCTCTGAATCCTCCTGCGCTCCTCCGCCTAGGCCCCCTAAACCTAACCAGGGATCTGAGGGGAACTGGGGGAGTCCCCACTCTGCTGGGAGTCAGAATGGGGAGATGACATCTGCAGTGTCTGCCCTTCCACGCAGGAACACTCTCCCTGCTGTGGAGAATATCAGGCTCCACAGAGGTAGGCAGACTGACGAATCTTTTACAACTGTCCGGTTTCTCTCTTTTTCAAATCCAAGTCTCAACTGATCAGCTGTATTGCAGTGACTCCGCTGCTCGTCTCCTATTTTCTCCTTCTTTCTCCCTTCCCTTCCTCTGTCGCTCGCTTTAAGCCGAGCTGTTGGGCAGAAACAAAGGAGCCAATGTAGCAGGCACTGCTCTGCTGACACACTAATGAAATTCAAGTCATACCATCTGATCCAGAATGCCTCGTTCCAGACTGATAACCAATTTAAAAAAAAGATACTCTCAGACACAATGTGTGTCCTCTTGGTTTCGTATGAGTTGCTTTGTCAAGTCTAAGCATGTTTTATAAGTCCACCAAAATCAAACCTTTCTGTTTGTTGTCTTTCTTCAGAATTTTCTAAATTGTTTTATATATATACTCCTGCTTGGATATTTTGTTATAAACAGTGACACATGGTCTCTTCCTTGTTTGAGCGTTTACAGTAGTGGTGGGCACACTTTCGCTAATGCGCTAATAGTGGAGCTAATTTTTGTGGACTTCAGCAATGCGACCGTCCATTTCTGAAGACCAGAGGCATTGTTATGCCTCAATGCACATGAGCGAGACGAGTGCACTGTATGGTAAGGAGCGAATTGAAATGACTAAATTCAGACATTAGCACAAAAAAGCACTTCTGCTAATGCACTAATAGTGGAGTTAATTTCCCATTTAGCACTTTTGTTGACGTTAAAAACATTTGGCGCACTTAGCTTCCCCTAATTAAGTTATATTTGGATAAATTCTAAAGTGGAACATTGCTTGCTTGTTTTGTAAACTTTCAGTTGAATAATGTTCAACATCTGTGTTGAAGTTTTGATTGTTGACTGTTAACAATTCCTCAAGTAGGTAGACGTTTATATTTATGCTCTTATTTTGAAGTGGGTGAAGACATGGCTGTTTCACTTCCTCTCCTTATGTTCTCCACCCCTGATGTGGTGCAGCAAATAATATTTATTCAGTACCCAGAATGCAACACTGTAAATCCACAGCCTGTAAACAGTATGACCTCTACTGATGTCCAGCTCGCATTCTGACCGATGTCCTACTGTTAATACTGAAGTATAAAAATATTTGCAGGTAAAAGGTCTGTTCCAAAAAGATCATTTCCTAAAGTGCAACCATTCAGATTGGTGTGCAGCAACAAATTTGAACCTTTACAGGTTGACATGCTATGTTGTGTCACTGACACATGGCGGGTATCAATATGGTTGAGTTTAAGGCTTTAGCATTAACTTCTGTTAAATACCATGTTGGTATAGCGCTTTGGCGCTAGTGGAACTAATGCTTGTGATTATTGCTTTAGGATTAGCCGCCCGCCACTGTTTCACAGCAATGGTAAATAATGATATACGCCTATGTATCCGTCCACAGGCTCTTCCTTTGAAATCAACAACCACCATCGTTTGTTCCACTTCAACAACTCAGGCCAGTCTGTGGAGTCTGTTAATGACGGGTTCAGCTCATACCTGGTGAGTTTTTGTTTTCTTTTTTCAAAAGACTAATAATTCATCTCAATACCACCTTTTGCTTGCATTTTCATGTTCTGGGAGATTAAGCTACGGTGCTTTGCTAAAGTGTTTGATCAACTTGAACTTTTTTCGCATTTTGTCCTGTTGCAAATGTTACATCATGCTGTGCGGATATTTTTCCTAAGCAAGGACTTGGAGCTTTTATTAGAAAACAGAAAAACTTTAGAGGGGGATTCACATTCCAGAGAATATTCATTAGTTAAAATGGTCCTGTCAAAGTCCAGACTTGAGTCCAATTCAGTCACTTCCGAGAAAATCAACTGAGCTTTTGCCATTTGGGGAAGCTTAGTGAAGAGATCTTTCAGCCTTTATATTTACAAAGCTGGTTGACACACAAAAGATCTGCAGCTCCAATTTATTCACTTTGTGTTTGCCTGTAACAAAAAGTCCAAATAAAATGCATCCAATGTGGTGCTGATGTGAAAAAAGTTACATGGGTGTGTGAATATTTGGGAGGGCACTGTGCGTCACCTTTCATCTTTTTCTGTTATCCTCCACCAGAGGAGCCAGACCCCCTTGACTCGCTCGGACAGCGGTAATTCAGATGACAACTACGTTCCCATGAATCCCGGCTCCTCGCCACTCAGCGCCGCCCAGGCTGACAGTCCTAAGAATGTCTACATTCCCATGAGTCCTGGGCCGCATCACTTTGATTTCCCAGGGTTCTCTGCAACGTTACCTGCCCGGAAGGCGAGCAGTGCGTCCTTGTGTCACAGGCCCGGTCGTCTGAGTGACGTTACACCACCTCCCATAAACCGTAACCTTAAACCGAACAGGAAACGTACGTATTTCAGATTTAGAAGCATTTTCTTCGCAGAGTCTGTACAGCTGTTTGATTATATAAAATCTGTCTGCATTTTGTTTTCTGCAGCAAAGCCAACACCTCTTGATTTAAGGAACAATGGGATCATAGATGAGCTGCCGTATAAGAGCCCAGTCACCATGTCCTGGACGCGTCCCATGTGAGTCCAACTCACTGGTAAAGCCTGTCCTTTCTCCCTCAGGTCACTTGGAGTCATATTTGTTTTTTTTGTTTCAGGCATGAGATGAACTCCTCCCACCACTGTCGACCAATCTCCACGCAGAGCATCACCAGCACCGACTCTGGAGACAGCGAGGAGAATTATGTGGCTATGGTAAGCTCCAGTAGCTGGAGGGCAGAGTACGCTGGGCTTCATTGTTTCATTGCACCGTGTGTGATTGAAACCTCCCTCCGGTCCCAATAGCAGAATCCGGCATCTACCTCCCCAGCCATGAGTGGCACCAGCAGCCCAGCCCCTCGGAAGTCTGGGAACGTGGACTATTTGGCACTGGACTTCCAGCCTGGCTCACCCAGCCCACACAGAAAGGTGGGCCATTGATCTGCAGCTCCTCGGACACGGGAACTTTTCCAATTATTTCACATCAAAACCACAAGTCTCAATTTATTTTATTAGAACTTTATGTAATTGAGCAAATTAAAAGTATTTCAAAATAAACAGACTACGGGTTTCAAACATAACATGAAGGGTGTTATGCTTTTATGTCTAGGTTCTCTAGGTTAGTTTCTTCCAAGATGATTCTTTATTTAACTTCATTCATCTTTCCATCACCATCCATGCTGATGAAAAAATAAATCTAACAAATTATGCTGCCACCACCGGGTTTCAATAGTGATGTGCCGTGTTACGTCCTGAGTTTCACTCCCATCTCTGTTGCTTTGCCTCATGTCTGTCCCCTCCTTCTCTCTGTTGGACTACTGTCAAATAAAGCCCACTAGTACCAAAACAATTCTTTAAAAATAAAACATTCATTCCTGCTCAAATTTTCACATATTTGTGAGCAAGATCCCAAGATACTTAAAATCCTCCACTTGGGGCAGGACCTTGGCCCCGACCTAGAGAATGCAGATTTGAAGACATCCTGTTCGAGTCGCACTCTGCTGTGAACAGCTTCAGAGAACCTGATGAAGCCAACAGAACCACATAATCTGGAAAAAGCAGAGATGCCATACCCTCAACACCTTGGTTGGGCCTGGACATTCGGTGTTATAAGTGTTATAAGCAGAATCCAGTCGGTGTCACAGGGCAACCTTGGCTGAGTCCAACTCTCACCGGAAATGAGCCCAATTTACCGCCGGCAATGCAGACCAAACTATGACATTGGTTATAGAGGGGCTGTATGAAGGGGCTTCCCGAAGCACATCCCACAGGATTACACATCCAAAAGCCTTCCCCAAAAAAAGCAAGCTCAATTTTTATTTACAGATTATAACCCTGTCATATTAACAAATATGTAAAAAGCATATTTTTTTTTATAAAAGCTACATACTGCTGCTTTAAGGTTTGTGACTGTAAAATGAGAAAGAGCTCCAGCAGTACTAATAATATTACAGGGGCCTGTATTTGTAGACTAAATTCATGATGCCACCGTTTGTTATTTTCGTACCGCCGTGTTGTCTACCCTCCAAACAGACTCCTAATTATCACTTTCTTATTACTTCGCAGCCCTCCACATCCTCTGTGACGTCTGATGAGAAGGTGGACTACGTCCAAGTGGACAAAGAAAAGACGCAGGCGCTTCAAAATACGATGCAGGAGTGGACCGACGTACGGCAGTCAGCTGAGCCTGTCAAGGGCGTCAAATCCTGACACTGACTCGTACAAAAATCGAAGAACTGAAATCCCTTGTTAAGTCTCCAGGATTATGCTTGGATCACTACCATAAATAGCAGTTGGACTTGTGTAAGACTTAAATTTTGGGGCAAAAAGCCATAATTATCCTATGCCTGTTCTCTCTGTGATAATTACTTCTGCAGTGCACTGCTAGCATGCAGGATATCAGGACATACAGGTAAAAGCAAGCTGCCAAAGCTTTAAAACCAGACTGTTAGAGTGCATAAAACTATCATATTCAACCATCACTCCGGTTCGCTCGAATATATTGTATGATTAAACCTGTCCCACCAGACCTCAGCAGACATTGGTTGCATCCAGACGGTAATTTACTCTGAGCAGCAGCTCTAGCTAACTGGTCGATAACTATATTAATATACTGTGACAGTACGCATACAGGTCTCAGGAATGCCAAGAAGCTCTCGTATTTGAACACACTTTCTCGTCCCCCCCCCCCCCCCTTCAATCTGTCATTTGTGCTGAGTCTTGCAGTAGCAGTAAGGAGGAGATTATTTTCACTGCAGGCAATCATTTCAGCTTAGCAGTGCATGTCTGGCAAGAGGAAAGGGGAGACAGAAATATAGCCATTCAAATATGCAAAAGGCCTGTGTCAAGATTACCTAATGATAACTGCACATGACGGTTGCCTCAGTTTCAATTAGGTGAGAAACCAAACCAGATGTAGAAGCTGTCAGGCTCAGGATGGCAGTCCAATCATTTCCGTGTTGCTATCAAGTTATTGGTGTTCAGATGAACAGAACTAATGAAAGGAAGAAAAAAAAACTTGTAGGGTTTTGAAGGGTATATATCATTGTTGTTGCAGCTTTTTCAGTGAGTTAAGACATGTAACTTAGTTTAGGTTTATTCATGTCCATGACTGAAATCTAGAATTTGTACAAAAGAGCGAAACAAAACAAAATTGAACAAAAGTCAAAACCCATCAAAGAAAGTGACAATGTTCTATTTGAGATGCCAAAGAAAAAGAGCTGCAGCAAATTATCCAGCTTGTATTTTAATTCATAAAGCCAACATTCATATAGAAACATATTCGAAAAATTTTGCCCTAGAGCAATGTAGAGGACATCTAAAAGAATATGGGCTCTCTATAGAAAGATTTAAATAACTGCATTTCAAAAGTCAAAACTTATGATGCTGGATTCAGATTGATATTGCAATTTCTGTTGCGGTTCTGATGAACTAGTTACTCTGATGTGCCCAACCATGTGTTGGCACATTTAATAAAAAAAATCTGTGTAACCAGAATATGGCTATGCAGTAGTTATGCTAGTCTCATTTTTCTCCACATAATCAGTCATGAAGGTTCAACTGCACCAAAGTGAGGTAACTGGATGTGATATAGAATCAGACTGCAGCTCTAATCAAATACCGTCACCTTCAGTTTTCTCAGACGGAGAGAAAACTCGAGTCACAAATGAAGCTAGTTATTTCAGGTAAACACACAGATCGTTTGTAAAATATTGCTTTTGATTTGGCCCAATCTGTGGAAATCAGAAGATGCCTTGCACTGACAAAGAACACATAAAAAGTAAAAGCTACTGTAAAGAAACCACTAAATTGCCTGAAGAACTTTATGCTCACAAACAACAGCTGTAGTTGCCTTGGTGGTCTGGCTGTTAACTACCTGCTCAAGCCTGTTTTTCATGGCCATGGCATGAATTATGATAAGTCCTCTTCCCTAAAGTTTGGGTGGTTCAAGCAAAAGCGCTCCCTTTGTCGTTTTTTTCTTGCTTGCCATTAGGCAGCCACACATCCATGTGTTGTTAATCAAGAAAACAGTCTGCATCATATGTACAATTCTCCATCAGTCTCTCCTGAAACATCATCATCCATATATGGTACTCACTTCATGTTTCCAAGTGGCTACAAAGACAAAATGCCATACTTCCAATATTTAGAGGTTTTATGGTTATAAAATATATTTTCCCTTTAATGTATTTTCACATGCAGCTCCATGCATGTGAAACCTTGACCAAGAAACCTTAGTAGGTGGAAGTAAAAATAAAGCAAGAGGTGCTGCATTACACAACTTATAGATGAATGGTAGTATATGTCAATAATTCACAGCATTGGCATCAAACCTAACATTTCCCACACTACATCTCTGAACATTAATTATATGTAAATTATTAACATAATGACATATTTAAGTGCATCTTGTTGACTGTTTGAAATTTGTTGCACTTGTCTGGTACAAAAAAGTGTGCTACATTAACACAGGGACTCATCAGTAATGATATTTGTATAAAATTAAGAAGTTAATTTCAGATACTTCTGTGTTTCTCTAATTTGCCTTATATTTTCATTTTATTTTAGAATGTAGTTCCTGCTGTGGAGGAGTTTGATTATTGATTATTTTGTTCAGACCAGGACCACATTGTATTCAGAACAACTGAGTGATCAGTTTCTACCTGAAGTGAAGTCCAGTATTTCATTGTGGGCTGGAACCACTTATTAAGAAAAGTATGGCCGTGCAGTTGCTGGATGGTGTTATCAATTAATATTTACTGCTTATGTTTTTCTACACTTTTTAATTTTTTTTCAAAATCTTTTTAATCATTTTTATTATTATTGATTCACATAACCAAGTGTTATATATAAATGGAGGCTAAATTTAGCAAACATGTGTTGTAGATTGTATTTAATTCGGCTTTGAATTCCAAAATAGGCTTTTCAAGAACCACTCCTAAATTTGGGATGGCTGGTAAGGGTGATAACATTCCCAGATGAACTGTGATTTACAAAGAGGGGAGAAAAGATTGAAGAAGAGCTTGTCTACCTTTCAGTCTCTGAAGTGAAGTGGAGGTGTAATTTATTATCTGGAGATACTCGCTGTGAGCAGGGGAGCTCTGTACATGTTGTGGTAGATTGAGCTGAGTTATGTTCAGTGACAGCCTGGCAGTTCGAGACTGAAAACAATGCTCAGATCTACTGTCAGACCGATGACGTACTGTACTGATAATGATCTTTTTTTTTTTTTTAAGAAAACCATTGTTATTGCTACTACTGTAAAGCATTTGCAGACTGCTTGTGTGTTAACTTATTAATTTATTGTGTGTTTTGCAGTTGATAATTGTGAAAAAAAACAAAGAAAAACAAGTGAGGAAGAATTCTCTACTAACATTAATGTATATCTTCACTTTTTTTATTTTTTAAAGAGTTTGAGAAGTTATGCAAGTGTGATTGCAACGTGGTACAGTTAATTTGGGATACACAAGTATACCTTGTCATTCCAATATTATGGTAGACTTAAACTGTGGAAGTAGAATAAATCAAAGAGTTAAACTCTGGTTGTACCATTCTTTTGGCTGTCATCATACTATCAATAAACTCACAATTTTTGGACAGAACTGAAATGATATTCTTCTAAGAATAGCAACTGTTGAAAGAGGCGCACCCACATTCATATTCCAATGTGCAGATCGGTTTTACATACGTGTTAAAACAGCCACTACCCTGTGACAATAAAGTATGAGACAGATGATTGGTAAAGACATCAAGCTTCACAAAAAATCAAACCCGATAAATCTCGATTTATTTGGTAAATTGAGATGCATGGGCGAACTTCCACCTTGCTGAGGGTGAAGAGCTGATCCACTGTTCCATGACCAGGACAAAAACCACACTGCTCCTCCTGAATCCAAGATTGACCGCTGTAATGTTATTTAAAAAAAAACTCTTAAAATTTACACTTTGAAGCAAAATCTCACTGAAGTTTTTTGAAATGTCTATTTTTAAATTTGAGCACATTATTTCATTGAGTAAAAAAAAAAAGGAAAAACAATCAAGGACAAAAAGTCAGTCACCAGATGCACAATTATTACCATCAATAAGGTACTTTTACAATATCTTAATACAGTATTATTCTGTCTTTTCTTTATCTGTGTGCACAGAGGTTTTGTAGGATATAGATCTAAGGTGTAAAAACACTTTTAAAATTTTTTATTATGTCTGTTTAAAAAAAAAAAAGTTCTTTAAACTGCTTCATGATTCTTTAAAAAGAACAAGTAGTGCTCAGTGTTTGCGGAAGTAAACATGGAGGCTAACGGTGGAGCTTAGCTTACACATTGGAAGTTATCGACCGGAGCAGCATATTAACAACTTAATCCTCATATAGTTCGTCATGGTTGTTTTTCTTCCCGCTTGCGCATATCAGGGCACAGAATAGTGGGATTTGTCGTGTATGAAGGACGTTCAATTCGGATGAATGCGACCTGAAGGTTAGGTCACATTTGAATCGGATTCGAATACGTATCCGACGTGTACTGTTCACACTGTCATGAAAAGATCGGATACAGGTCGCATTACGGCAGGCTCTTCAGGGGCAGGACATCAGGGGGGATGTCCTGCCCCAAGTGGAGGAGCTATCTCAGGATCTTGTTCACGAATGAGGGAAGAAAGGAGCGGGAGATTGGTGCACCATCTACCATGAAGAGGGCGCTATACCGGTCCGTTGTGGTAAAGAGAGAGCAGAGTCAAAAAGCGAAGCGCTCGATTTACTGGTCGATCTACGTTCCCACTCTCATCTATGGTCATGAACAGAGGCGCAAAAAGTGGGTATGCAGCGTATGCAACGCATAGGGGCGCAGCACCAGAGGGGGCGCCAAAACCCCGTCTGGAGGGGGCGACGCGCCGATTATGTTTTCCCATACAGTTCAGCGCGCCTCACGCTCCTTCACCTCTCACATATAAGAGGTAAATGGGGGGTTGAGCTTTACCCTGACGTTCCTTCCCTGGGGGAGGGGGGCGGCGCCGATTTATGTTTTCGCATCCACCTGAATAATGTGCAGTTGCGCCACTGGTCATGAACTTTGGGTCATGACCGAAAGAACGAGATCAAGCGGCCGAAATGGGTTTCCTCTGCAGGGTGGCTGGGCTCTTCCTGAAAGATAGGCACCAGCAACCCTCCCGACCCCATTAAGGGACAAGGGTGTAAAGAAAATGGATGGATGTTTGGCTGTCATATGTCTGCAGCTTTTAAAATGTCCCTTATAACTTTTATGAATATGACTTAGCATTAAAGGCAAATAAGCTGTTAGCCTTGAGCCGTTAGCCTTTTGCTGTTGAACAAATTGATTCCAGATGTCCCGCATTGTTCAGGTTGAAATCTTCAGTTTGCAATCAGAGAGCAATGATTGTGTTTCTCTTTGCCAGCATGGATGGAGGAGGAGACACTGAATCATTAGAGGGTATTTCTTTTACTGCAACAGCTTTTGTTTTTATTTTCTTAATTTTTTTCTTCTTTTCTGATTTTATTTTTGGTTTACATTTAAAGTTCTTTTGTCAATATTTACAGTTTGAAATATTTACAGTTTTTGTCAGCTACAGTTTGAAAAAAAAATGTCAGGGCATTGATCAAATCCGATTCTTGATCCAATTGTTTTGAAAATAGGAAACATTTTCCTCAACACCAAACACCATTTTCAACTCCAGAGTCTGAATCTGACAGAAAAACAGCAAACAGAAGGAAACCCTGAAAGAGTTTTATGAGAGGAAAAATATATTTTCACTTCAAGTAGAAACAAACTCATGAATCAGAAGAAGCTGTAGTGTTTTTCTAAAACTGAAGACTAAGATTAAATCCTCTAGAGGGCACCACATCTCTGCCTTAAGACTGATTCCAACAGGAACACCTGGGAAAAAACAGGAAGCAGTTCAGAGAGAAAAAACTCATTGAGTAAACACCCCGAGGATCACCTTTGACATCTGCCTTTGTCTCTGACTGAAATCAAACTAACACTGAACAAGGAGAACAGACAGAGAACCCAACTACTATACACTGAAACACAGACTGCTACAGGAGGAGAAACAAGCAAATCAAAGTGAAAGTAAGTTAAGAAGGTTTCCACAGGTGAGAAACTGATTTCCTGGTTTGACGTTCTGTCTGCTGTGATTTCAGCTTCACTCTGAGACAAAATGGCTTCCAGATCAGATGATGATCTCTCCTGTCCGGTCTGTCAGGAAATAGTTAAGGATCCAGTTCTTCTGTCATGTAGCCACAGCTTCTGTAAGGAGTGTCTGCAGAAAAATTGGAGAGAGAAACCAGGAAGAGAGTGTCCAGTTTGTAAAAGGAGATCTTCAATGGAGCAACCACTTCCTAATCTGGCTCTGAAAAACCTGAATGAATCTATCTTAGAGCATAGAGCTTCAGAAGATCTCTGCAGTCTGCACTCTGAGAAACTCAAACTCTTCTGTCGGAACCATCAGCAGCCAGTGTGTCACACATGCAGAGATTCAGATTTACACAAAAACCACAGATTCAGACCCATTAATGAAGCTGCTCAGCAACACAAGAAGAGCCTTCAGGAAACTCTGGAGCCTTTAAAGGAGAAGCTGGAGCTCAGGAAGAAAGTTCAGGAGGAGTTTGATCAGACAGCAGAACACCTGGAGGTCCAGGCCCGACACACAGAGAGGCAGATTAGGGAGCAGTTTAAGCAGCTTCATCAGTTTCTAGCAGAGGAAGAGGAGGCCAGGCTGGCTGCACTGAGGGAGGAAGAGGAGCAGAAGAGAGGGATGATGAAGGAGAAGATGGAGGCTCTGAGCAGAGAGATAGCAGCTCTTTCAGACACAGTCAGAGCCACAGAGGAGGAGCTGAGAGCTGCAGACGTCTCATTCCTGCACAACTACAAGGCTGCAGTGGAAAGAGTCCAGCGCTGCCCCCTGCTGGAGGATCCACAGCTGCCCTCAGGAGCTCTGATAGACCAGGCCAAACATCTGGGCAACCTGGCCTTCAACATCTGGAGCAACATGGAGAACATGGTGACCTACACTCCTCTGGTTCTGGACCCAAACACGGCGGGTCCAAAACTCCATCTGTCTGAAGATCTGACCAACGGGAGGGGAGGGGAGAAACAACAGCTTCCTGATAATCCAGAGAGGATTGATGGACCTTGGTCTGTTCTGAGTTCTGAGGGTTTTAACTCAGGGAACCACAGCTGGGATGTTGATGCTGGAGACAGTTTATTCTGGAGACTTGGTGTGTTAGAAGAGTCTGTTCAGAGGAAGGGATTCATACTGTCTGGACTGTTGGTTATAGATTTCTCTTCAGGTAAATATTTTGCACGTTCTCCATCAGCTCCTTCCAAAGTTCTCTCAGTCCAGAAGAATCTCCAGAGGATCAGAGTGAATCTGGACTGGGACAGAGGAAAGCTGTCCTTCTCTGATCTGGATACCAACACACACATACACACCTTCACACACACCTTCACTAAAAAGATGGTTCCATATTTTGAAATTAATAAAACATTAAAGATCCTACCGATGAAGATCTCAGTGATCAAGCAGCAGCTCTGATGATCTTAGCATGAAGATTACAAAGTCCAAATAAAAACTTATTGATCAGATTGAAACTGTGAGTTTTAAAGAGGAAACCGGAGACAATCTTATCATCTGGAGACTTCTTCATCTGTGTTTAGCTTCAGATTCATCACCAGGCTGCTGGAAGCAGCAGGGCAGCATTAATCTTTCACATCTGACTCTTTCGTCTGAGTTCAGATCTGATTTTAAAATGACTCAAAGTGAGACGTCTTGTTTTTTTCTTCATCTCTTTGTTATTATTTCCATTTTTCAGGAACTGATGTATTAAAAATGTGGATTTTATAGAATATGTGAGCAAAAATGATCTCAGCAATGTGTTTAGTTTACAAACTAAATATTTCATTTTAAAAGTAAATATTTATTGTCCAAGCTAACCTTTGAATTAAATATTTAGTTTGGAACACTGACATTTATAAATGTATGAATAACATGGTGAAAATATGACTGGAAAAAAAGAACATAAATAAAAATCATTGCTGTTATTTTTTATAATGTAATTAATGATTTTCATGTGGGCAAATTCATGTTTTAATTTTGATATTTAACCTTTTAAGCAGTTAATATATTCAGGTGTTTTGTGATAACTATTTGCTGAAGAACAGTGTGAGGACAGGTGAAGGTTAGTTCCTAAAAGTTTATTTTGTGCTTCAGCTCAGGAAAACAGACATTCCACCTAAAGAGGGAAGAGCTGAACAGATTCTAGGGGAAAAGTTATTGTTATTGTAATTGGTAATTAGTTATTGTATTTGTTCTCTGGATAAAAACTGTTGTTGGGGGAAAGGTCTCTGATCACTTTGGGTTTTGCCATCAGATGTTCTGAGATCTCAGATATATCTTTGTATTCAATAAATCTGACAAATTTTACCTCACTGACTCTTTTTGTGCTGGTTTAATCCTTCGCATGCAGATGTAGGGAAGATTTACTGATCTTAAGAATTTGGTGTTTCCGCCTGTTTTTTGTGAAGGATTTATGGATTTGGAGTACTGTTCACTGAAGATACAACTCAGAGGGTCGACCCGATAAATCAGGAGAGCAGAAACCTGTTGCAGTTGACACTGTGTAATTCTGCAGACTGAACACGCTAAAGCAGTACTTTTCAATTAGAGGCACATCTAAAACACGCAGAGCAGGGGGGCCTGAGGACTGGAACTGAGAACACTGCGCTAAAGCAAGAGTGTTTGTGTCTGAGGCAAGTGTTGTTTCTGAATTCAGAGTAAAGCAGAGGTTTGAATGTGAGGCTGGTTCATATGTGTAAAAGGAATAAAGACACTTATAACCCAGTGTTAAAAACACAAGTAAATATGAATAGATGTTGATTTAATATCTTCTTCTACAACAAGATTAAAAAGTATAAATAGATTTCATGTCTTATTTTACAATAAAAGTTAAAAATAAGTTCATAAATATAGATGAAAAGTGCTAAAAATCCCTAAAAACTGTGAAATATTCCTTTAGTGATTGCTTTTTGTGACCCGGATGACGTGCGAAATTCAGATGGTGGTCTGGAAGTGGATTTCTCCTGTTCAAAACAGAGAAAATGCATCACAGCGAGTACCCTAATTCCCTAAATAGGTTGGAACAGAGGAGTTACCAAGAGAAAATACGGGTATATTTAGGATATGATCCATATTATTTCGATTAAAAAAATACTTGTCATAAAGGATTTAATCGATGTTGAGGCGATCGACATAACCAAAAGGGATAAATGGTCCTTCCAGTCTGTTCTGGATCTGCCTCAGAATCACTTCTCAGTGGGACGTGCCTGATAAAACCCCCAATGCCCAAGAGCCATCCCCATCAAATGGATTGAACAACCTCAAATGACTCCTTTTGATGCGAAAAGTATCCTATTCATTGAAGAATAGGATACTGCCATGACCCCAAGAGCAGAGATTAGGATGACTGTGGACGACCATAAATTAAATGCTGAATTTTCTTACATTTTTCTGTGTTGTATCATCCTAAAAAAATTCTAGTTTTAGGCTGTATGCAAATTTTTACCAGGAGTACTAACAAATTTATCTAAGTCTGTCAATTTGGAGCATTTTTCATAAGTACGTCCAGGAACAGATTGTTGTTGTTTTCATTGTGTACCAACCAGTTTGTCTGACCTGAACTAGTTAAACAATTTCTAACTCTCTCTCTCTTTTTAAGCTTTTTTTTTTCAAAAACAATGCTCTAAAAAAATAAATATAATTTATATGCCTCTCCAAAAAGTATTTTTATTTTGAGTGCTTTTACTTTGCAAACTTTTAGCATCAAGTGTTGGTATATGATTTTTTTTTCCACACGGGTAAACGTTTAAAATAAATTAAAAAAAATTTATTGGCTATATGAGTTCTATTATGCTCTTACAGGAGAACCAAAAAATATTTTAAATTAAATTTAAAAGAACGCAAAGAGCCACTTACGTATGGTACACCTTGTGGTGACATACCGTTAATACATTTGTTTGTCCTCTTCTTTTTAACGCTGACAGTAAATAAAATCGTTTTTGAAAAATGGGGGTGAGGCGCAGAACGGTGTTAAACTGTCAGAAACGTATTGAAGCTACTTAAATTCACACTTTCAAAATCTAATTTCAAAATTCTCTTGAAGGTTGCTTTGTTAATTCAGAAAATCTTTATTTCTCGATTTTCTATTCAATAATTCTTCACTGTTTTCTCAGCTGAACAATATCTATGTTATACATTTTACTAGCCTGTATGCACAGGCACTGCTGATTGTTCCCTGTGTCTGATCTACTATTCCCCTGAGATAACTCACTTCAAAAATGTGTCGACAGTTATACCGAGTCATTATGGAAGTGGCTTTTTTCTGTCAAGAAAAAAGGATTTCTGAGACCTATTTTCAGTGTAAAAAAAAACAAAACTACTGGTAAGAGAGACAGATAAACCAGACCTGACTGATAATCAATCTACACAGCTCAGCTCTATAAGAAATCTGCCTATTTGTTCTCTCTTGGTGAAAACCTCCTGATCCAATTCCTTAAGACTCCATATGCACCCTGCTTTTAACATAAGACCATGATGGAAACATTTATGGTGCACTTGTAAAGTGAGTTTATCTGGTTTACCAGCAGTTGGATATCCTGAAACCACAACGCTAACAAGTGTAGCAACATGAACATGTTGTGAAATGCTAAGACCGTGGTATAGCTTTTCATCATAAACCTGCCTTATATTTCTCCGCAAGTTTAATTCAGAACTGTCTTCTGATGTTCCTTGGCATTCATGATGATGTTTATATCCACCCATGTTCACTAAGATCCCTACAAAACGCGCTCATTTACAGTTCTTTGAAAAACGACTTGCCTCTTCACTCATGGGAAAGTTAAGCACTAACTCAAATTTTCTTAATTTGTGGTTGATGGCTCTGGTTGTGGTTCACTGAACTCCCAAAACCTTAAGGATGCCTTTGACCCTTTGTAGCCTTTACAGACTGATACATGTTTTGCTTTTGGAGGTTAATTCCCAGTTAATTCATCATTTACCCAGGATTCACAGGGGTTAGGGACTACAGCTGAAACAAAACAAAACTACTGGTAAGAGACAAATACTCATATGACTTGAGTATTTTAATAGTTCAAACACCAAATACCAGAAACTGATATCCACAGTCTTCCTAATATCTGCTTTTGGTGTTACAACCAAACACACCAAATAAAATGAATGATGCTCTGGGATTTTTGCCTTGCGAACGCCAGCCAATTGCTTGTCAAGTAGCTCTAGGTCTATATATTTCAGCTTCTGAAATTGCATTTTCTTTTGAGTTTTTTGGATATATTTAAAAGTATATCCAATAAAACATGTAATTCTATTGATTTTTCATGAATAAGTTTGAGTTACATTCCACATAAAAATTAAATAACTGTTCTTTTTTTAGTTTTTTTCTTGCTGATTCCTCTTTGGTATAAAATGTTGCTAGAATGTAGTTTTCACAGCAGAAATCAAAACACAGAGATGGACTCTTTTAGCTTTTTTTGTCTGCTGAAGAAAGTTGATTGCACTGACTTTTATTTAATGATATAAGAATAGAGAGGGCTGAATACATAAGCATGCCACACTTTTTTAGATTTTATTTGTATCCTTTTGTGTCTACTTAATAATTATTCTCTGCTTTGTTTGGAACTATCAGAAAGTAAGAAAAAAACACCATCTAGTTAACAGCAGAAACCCAAGACGATTTCTCATGGAGCTGAACTTTTTCATCAGCTACTGAATTAGTTATGTTTGAGGAACATGAATGAGATTAATTCCCCTCTGCCATGGCGCTTTCCTTGAAGGATAATTCTCCAATCCTCCACTAGAGTGCATTCACGCCCGGCTTCATCCGTAAGAGTGCACCATGTCAGAAGAGGAATGTTCATACAATGAGGGTCTGTGTATAGTAGCTCTGGTATTGCCTCGGTCTACCACACGGACAAATGATTGTCAATGGACTATAGAGACGAATCTCAATCGGTTACTCTAGCGGCTCCACGCGTTTCGACCTCCTGTGTTTCCCCCCCCTCTTGCTTTGCGATCAAATTCCTCTCTGGATGGAGATGGACAAACAAAGAGAGAAAGGACTAATTTCCAAACAACAATGCCGTGAGTCTTGAAGTTTTGTGGATTCGGTGTCTTTATGTGCTTGCTTCTCTCGCTCTGGGAACGAACCGCTCACTCCCATATTCTCGGCTCCTCTGACGGTCGCACTCTTTCGGCTATGCAACGGGTGTAACACACACACGGGCTGAAAATGTAGCACGGACGGTGGGAGTGAAGTTGTGCGTGCCATGGTTTTGAATCATCGGAGGGATTCGCGTTGAATGCAGCCTGTTTGTCTCTGAGCAGAGGTCGCGTCGTTAAGGAAGAGAAGATTCATTCCAGTTGTGACCCCCACGACTCCTCATGTTCGGAAAACATTTTACCCCGAAAGAGTAGGATGCTGTAACTTTGGGACTTTTTCCTCTGTATTTAGGCACATGAGGACAGTACTTTGGAAATTTTCTTACCTAAATGTTTGGTGTTTTCATATGGGAACTGTCAATTTAAACTAATATCCAAAATAAATAGGCCAGCATTTCAGTTTTTCCACATGGAATTCTAGTTAAATCCCTTACACATTGTTTTCTTGCTCTGGCTGAGAGGACCTCAGCTTTTCTAAACTTGTGAGGGACCAGCGGGCATGGGAGAGGCGACTCCCGCTCAGTCTGCTGCTGGTGCTGCTGCAGGGACCTTCGTGCCCATGCTGGGCGTCGGGTTAGGAGCCATGCCCGGCGGGGTGGTCGGCAACGGACCGATGGTGGCCACCTCCAGAGGAGGCTCCGCGGACCCCCAGCTGCACAACGCCATCGTGGAGCGTCTGCGCGCCCGCATTGAGCAGTTCAGGAGGCACCACTCCACCTGCGAGAACCGCTACCAGAGGGGTCAGGCCGAGAGCTCCGACCGGGAGCACGAAAACACACTGCACCTGCTTAACATCGTCCAACAGGGGCCCGGGAACCGAAAGAGCAAAGGGAGCCGGGGATCGAACCAACAACCTCCAGACTACAGCAGGGCCAATGGAGAGCAGAAGGGATCAGAGGGCGAGCAGAAGATTTCCACCCGCATAGCGGTAAGTTGGGATCATCAGTCGACATGAATCATAAATATTGTTCTGATTAACTCACCCAGTGTTTGAATGGGCCCTGAGCCAGCCCCTTCCTCTGGGCCCCAACAATCTTAAGGCTTTCATTAAGTTAAAAATGAGGTTTAAAGTCACCAAAATATAAAAATGAGGTTTAAAGTCACCAAAATATGGTAATTTTTAAAAAATATTCCATAAATATGAAATTGTTTAAAAGAAATTCTGTGCAGTGTCAATTAGTTCAGAAAACTTGAAAAGAGGGGGGGAAAAAACGATAAATTTGAAAAAATAAAAATAAAAATGCACCGCTACCCCCAAGACTGTGCCTCCCAGGGTAATGAGTCATATTTCCCATATTATAAATTCCCACTCAACTTACCTTCAGTTGGTAGTTTCGTTTGGGGTGACCAGATGGGAGGCTGCTAACTGAGGGCTGCAACGATTAATCAGAGTTATTGTGATGAATCAACTAATCTAATTTAGTAATCGGTTAATTGTTAACTAGAGTATACAGACCCACAAAAATACTGTTTGCTGAAAGAGCAACACACTCAAAGCAATAATTAATAAAAAAAATGCACAAAAGTATATACATTTTACATTTAAGATATAAAAAAGTTTTTCTGTGAATATGTTCTATCCAGAACTGCTCAATTTTAACATCACCTGGCTCACATTCTGTAAAAGAAGTATCCTATTAGTCACATTTTTATATCGGTTGATGCAAAAAATAGTCAACAGATCAACCCTACATATAGTGATGTTAAGTGAAGGAGGAAGGACTGACATTGCAAGTGCTCAAACATTCCCTAAAGGAATTTAATTTTACACAATAATTAGTTTATGTTTTATTTAAAAAGTAATTGTTTGTTTATAGATGTTTATTTGCTTTCTTTTTAAGTATTTCTAATATAGTATAAAAAACTAAAGTGTTAAATAAGAACTCTGCAGAATGTGCCATGCTTTTTTATCTGATTGATTAATCATCAAAGTAATCAATCAAAAAAATTTGGAATTAAAAAAAAAATTTATTTCAGCCCCAAAACAAGAGGGTTTAAAAATTAGGGCTGTTT
>NW_015112796.1:750836-773566 GCF_001443285.1 Poecilia latipinna | reverse complement strand
TCATTGTTTATTAAACTCTGAAAGCTGTTGGCTTTGTTAATATTCTGTCCTAGAATGCGGTTAGATGTGCCCTTTTTTATTTTGAGCACCTGCCCCTTTAGTGGTCTCTGCACGGCCCTGATCAGAGTGCATGTGCAGCTGCTGTGTGGACCGCCCTGTTCCTGCCCATAAATACAAAAGCAAATTTGCATAACGACCCAGAAGGCTCCCACTGTGCGTCCAAATAACAGCGACAGCAGATGCAGCTTTCCAACTAAAACCAGTAATACATTTTACTCCAAAGGTACCTTTCAGGGGACACAGGGCGGCCAAGCAAAATTTAAAAGCAAAATAAATTTTAGAGGAAAATATTAAAAATATGAAGCAAATAAAGAGCATTTAGAGAGTAAAACTATGGGATGTTTTGATCAATCAAAGTGAAAATCAATGTGTGAACGGCTGAATTTTCCACCAGGATTCAGATATTATGTGTTAAACCAGGCCAAAAATGTAGGCCACATTTTCTTTGTCTTTTATTAAAAATAATAACAATAATTCTTCCAGTTTGTAACCATTCACTACTTTGTGTTGGTCTGTCTCATAAGATCCAGTAAATGAATTGAAAATTAAATGAACACTTCTGCAAGGCAATTGCAATTGTGCCACGCAACATAAACTTAGCTCCTTTATCAATAATCTATTGTTTGTTTTTTTTTGTTTTTTTTTGATGAACCTCATAAAATTAAACTCATCTGCCACAAATTGTTCCTCTTGATCCAGGAGGATTCAAGGCTAACAAGAGATGTAAAAGTTTTATTTTGTTCACAAAGTCTGAAATCCAAGACATGAAAGGGGAGTTCTCACCAGTCCAAACCCATCAGGCCTCTGCTGCTCATGGGCTTTTTGATGTCCGTAACTTTGCGGGCCGAGCCAATTAAAATGCCCCCCCAAAAAAACAAACACACCCGCACACGTTCACTTCCACAGAGCCTTGTTTATGTACTCTGTGTCAGCAAATGTGTCAATATGTGTCCTGTATACGGCGGCCTCTAATGATGTCGGCCCATCACGATAGCCCAGTCAGACGCTGACAACCAGGCCATAAAGTGGAGGAACTCCAGCCGTTTCTATAGCTGCTGCAGAGTTCAAAGGCGGCCATCTTTTTCGAAGCATAACAAGAGAAAAAAAAAAAGAAAAGAAAGAAAGAAGCCGTCACCAGAGCAAGAGACCAAAGACGCCCTCAAGGGTTACACGTCAAACCTCCCTCAGCCTGCAGACCCCTCGGCCCACACCTTACCTCCTGGTGTGACGGCATTGTCCTGAGATGTGTGGTTGGACTGTCAGAAGCTTAAGATGAGGTCAACAGAGCCAGGTAAAGATTCTCCTATCAGTATTATATTAGCCCACTTTCTTAAAGTCAAGGCTTTGAAGTGACACCAAAGTCTGTTGCAAGTATCTCTCATCTTATGTCCTTTTTTCTAAAACACTGCAGTGTCGACATTTCAAGCATCTTTCAGCGTTTAATGTTGAGCCTTTGATTTTTTTTAAGACACTAATTTTAACATCTTCAAGGGAGAAGTGAAGTCTCTGCGTTTGGGTTCTTTTGTCTGCTGTCTTCTGCCCTTTCTCTCTTTGAGATTTGAAAAGATCTCTAGTGAAGAACTTGTTAAAAGGCGGATCTCCATCAAAAGTAATGCAGAATGTGCTTTTTTGGTGACATTTTTACTACTTGGCCATTTTAGCTCAGTGCCTGTCATCTCCACGGCTTCTTCCCCCCCCCCACTTTCAAAACGAAATGTTTTCAAAGAGCAGCAAACACGAAAAGACTGCATTTCAAGTGGAAAACAAACTTAGATTGGGAAAGCTTTGATTCGTTATCATACAAAGTTGAACGTCAAACAACGCAGACAAAAGGGCATAAAACCTGAAATGTGCCGTGGCATTTTGGGTATTCAGCACCGAATGTTGATACGTTTGATACATTGTTGGTAGAAAAACAAGTCCATGTCTGAGACAAAGCTGGAAGAGGACATTTACACTTTGGTAGTTATCAATTTAAATGTGATGAGATATTTTTACTGTACATGTAACATATGTTTACTTACAAATGCAACTATAGCTCTTAAATTTTCACAAAATTTGTTTTGGTACAACTGCAACTTTCAGTGTATTTCATTGTGATTTGTAACAGAGTAACTCACAGTGTTGTATATGTGAAGAGAAAGAAAAAACGATATACAGATTTCAAAAGCTCTTTTCCAGCTAAAATAAAATGTAAAATGGTAAAATAAAGAAATGCTAAAAGCACATTCAACCCTTTGGCAAGTGACTTTTTTTTTTACTCTAAATACTGCACCTTTGCTCAGAAAAACTCCTACAAGGATTTCTTCCCAAATTATATGGATTTAGTAGCTATTTTTGGTCTCAAAGTAAGAGTTGTCTGTTTCTAAGTGACATCCTGTGGTTTTCCTGAGGTTGCATGTTGCCAAATTACAGACTGAGACATTTATTGTGTTCATAAAGCGTCCATAGCTCCTTTTCTTTTCTAGCACAACTCATAATAATGACTTGCATACATTCTGCCTCTTTCACAAATTAAAAAAAAAGACAAAAACAAAAAAATATATATAATTTGTAATATCTAAAAAGTGGAATGCTCAAATCAAAGCAGATCCAGGGTAAGTCTGCCTGGAAGGAGGAATTAAGTATCTTGGTGGCTTTCTTTTTTTTTTTTTTCCAAGAGATGCCAAGTTAGAGTAAGATATGGATTAATGGATTGAACACTTTGTCTGCAGTAATGAGAGCTTTTCTCTGGTCTGTTTTGGTGAAGAAAGAGGTTTACTGGTTGTGGCCTATGGAGAAAGACAGATAGATTGACAGATGAATTAACAGATTTTAAAGCTTCAACTCTTTTGCTAAGGCTATCCACAAGGTTTGGGAGCAAATACTTTTTCCTTCCCCCCAGAAGCTCATATTTGAAGTCAGACACTGATGTTATGATGTGAGGGTCTGGCTGACAGTTTCAGCTCTTAATCATCTCAACGGTGTCCTGGAGAAAAGTAGTCACGATTCTGTGCTGGATGGATGGCTGGCTGGATGGCTGGATGAATGGATGGCTGGATGGATGGATGGATGGATGGATGGATGGATGGATGGATGGACGACTTTGTTTGTGGAGGAAGGCATCAGCGACACAATGTTTAACACCATTCTCTATTTACATCTATTATGTGGCCAAAACACCATATCACGGCCGCGCAGAGACCACTAAAGGGGCAGGTGCTCAAAAAAAAAAAAGGGGCACATCTAAAATTGAATTGTTAATGCGTATCACCATGAGAAAAGCCTATTGAGTTTTGCTTAAAAACTTTTTTTTTAATTAAAATCACTCATTTTTGTCTCATGAAGTGATTTATTTTTTTTTTTTTGCAAAACAAACTTTTTTGCTTTTTGAATAATTGGGGAAATAATTTAACTTCATACTCTGTGAACCAGACCCTAAACTTACTTAAAGTCTGGTTGAGTTTTTCCCCTTCATTAATGACACACTTTTATTGCATACATTATATATGTCATGGTAATTCAGGGTGAGTTATTTTTAATTCTAAATGAATATCCTTGTTGGACTTTTATTTAAGTGCTATTCTCCTTCAAGGTACATTTACCTAACGCCAGAATAAATGTAATGTACATTATGCAGCAAAGGAAATTAGAAGACATATATCCATTATGGAGATGATAAGATGATAAGTTTTGGACGGACAATGTGCCCCTATTGCATAAGCAATACTGAAGAATGACTGCTGTCATTAATGATACAGGGAAGAAGCTTTTTAGTTATCTAGCTTTGCTAGCAAAGTCATTAGCTAGCAGCTAGCTAACAGCACAACAATAACAGCCTAATGTCTGTATGATAAAAATACCGAATTGCGTCTGCAATCATCAGAAGATGGTGGCAATACTTCACTAAAAGGTCAACGGCCATTGTTGGGGGTGGATAAATTCAATTTATGTTTGCATTAAATCGTTAAGTATCTGAACTTAAAAATCTGATAAGATCATGGTCAGGTCAAATTCAACTAAATTAGTTTTTAAAAAAAATGCATTTCTGGGGTGTACTGTGCCCTATAATGCCATGTATGTTCTACAGAGGAGCTGCACACCCATTAAATGTACATAAGGATGCCAAACTAACAAAAGACAGCCATCAAGAGAAAGATAAAAATGAAAGATATTTAACACTTTGTAAAGAAACGTAAGCAGAATGTCTGGCTTGCCTTTTGTCATTACTCTCAGAAACATGCTGTAACAGGTGTGGCACAGCCACAGTGTCAGGGTCTTCATCCTCCCATCTTCCCCGTTTTGCTCCTGATCGCACTCCTTTCCATCCTCGGATACCAGTTTTGTATCCATGTATGGATTCATCAAACAAAAGTGAGCCTCACATCACATCAGATAAAGAAAGCATGCCTGGGCACTTCTAACAGCTTCCATAAGATGCCTGTTTCAAGTCCTCACAAGAAGGCTGCCGCTCACTGAAGTTCAAATGAATAGCTCTTGGGCACGAGTTTTCCACAGAGGGAGGGTGGGGGGTAAGCTTGCTCACCTCTGTACCAAACTCACATATCCTACCAGGGAGCTACGTGAGGGGAAAGAATTTTTTAAAAGTGCAGCTTGTGGGCAAAGAAACTGATTCCTTCTTTTCTGTCTTTCAAGTAGCCTCCCCCTCCTCCTCCTCCTCCTCTTCCTCCCTATCCCACTTTTATCACCCAGCAGCCCGTCCCCACCCCCCCCACCCCCTTGAGCCGCCAGTGCAGTGTCAACAAAATTCAGCGAATGTGGCCATCTGATGAAAATCAGCTTTGCTCAATAAGATCCACATTTAAAAAGAATTTTAAAAAGATTTCCCCTATCTCCCCATACGAACCCGGTCTATGGTGAAACAGAACTAATCGCCTGGTTATTGGTGCTTTGCAATCCACTGTGTGGTCCTGCTCAACGGTCCTTCGCCATAAGGACCCACTATTGAATAAAGTCAATTACAGTAATGAAAAAAAAAATGGCTTAGACTCTTCAACTTTGATCAGGGAACAATCATTCGACCAATCCCAATCCTCATGAGTACCTCAGGGTTAAACATTCAGGGAAAACAGTGTTAAGTTGCGTCAAATTAAGTGGAGGGGGATGTTCATTTAACTCCAGCTCTCCTGCTAAATATCTTCTCCGATGAGCCTTTTGCCCACTGCGCCCCTCCTCTTTCCCTTCAGTGAGGCCTAATTTTCCTGTTTTCTCCGGGAAGATTTCACGGATCATAAGATCAAAAGCTTGCATAAGCTCTGTGTTTGTTTACATCAGCCTACACCCTGGCAAAATAAAGCAGCACTGAATATCCTTCTCTTTCACTTTCCTGGCTCGCACTCATCCCGCTGTCAGTCATGACCTTCCACCTCCACTTACTTCATTGCTCTGATTTGCTTTGTTTTTTGGGGGTTTTTTTTATCCTCTTAAAATCATCCGAAGCATGAGATGGGATCAGCGAAACAGAATCCTTTACCCTCTTTTTTTCACAATAAGATCCATATTCATGAGGAAAGACCAAAGAGTGTGCAGCTAAGGCTAACGCTAAACTTGCACCCTTTCAAAAAGTGCCGTCTCTTTCTGCGAGAGCAGCTGACTCGGTCCCGTCTCTCCACGTGGCACTTCTTCTTTGACACAGCCTAAATGAGGTCCTCTGACATTTGAAATGGAAGTGTGACAAGAGGGACCAAAACAACCATCAAATCAACACATGAATAAATAATCTGTTTGCCTTTCCGGTGTCCCATTTCGACAAACGACAGGCCATGCCTCCTTGAAAGATGTCTGTGACTCATTTAGTGCTCAACTGTTTTGGATGAACACATCACTTTGATGTTCAGCTGAGTTTTGACATGCCTTTATAGTCCTGTTGTTTTGTATGGTAATTTTCCACTTATTTAAATCAGGCAATATCTTGAAGCAACACATACTGTTGTGATTGGTTGTTATTTTACTGAATGCTAACTGTTTTCAACAGAAAGTACTTGATAAAAGGAATGAAAAGGGGAAGAAAATGACATAAAATTTGGTTAGTTGTAATACAGAAAGCAATGTGAATACGTTGTATACGTATATATACAGATATTTATTTAATACTTTGTATAAAAAAATGACTGCTTAGAGATGCTTCCTCTACATGCATTGCTAAGGTTTGATTTTGCCCCATTCACTGTCTTTAAATCTTAAAGGCCATGTGAGCCTCTTCTATTATCTCATCTGGATTGAACACGGTCCTAACCACCATTCATCCAAGTGGTGCCTATCTCCAGCGAACGTTCTGGGGTCGCCAGTCTGTCGCAGGGCGACATAGAGACAGACAGGACACACACACCTAGGAACAATTTAGAGAAACCAATTAACTTTTGTTTTTTTTTTTTTTTTGGACTGTGGGAGGAAGTCGGAGAGAACACGCAAACACCGTGCAGAAAGACCGCGGGCTGGGAATCGAACCCGGGACCTTCTTGCTGCAAGGCAACAGTGCTACTAACTGCGCCACTAACTACCAATCAGCTGTGCTGTTTCCAACAATACCAGAATCAATATGTTCAAAACTCACTGAACCAGCAGCCAAACAGAGCCAAAAAAAAAAGCTAATTTCACGAAGCTAAATATAAATTCAGTCCTACCTTTGCTGTGTCATTGTCATAATCCATGTTAGAGCAAATATATCAAATATATTCATTCAGGTCTTGTAATCCATTGTCTTTGTGTCACACTGATGTGATTCCTCACTATTTTCAACTTTTCTGTCTCCATGGATACGCCTATAAACTCAAAGAACTTCCTTCACGTCAGCGCGCAGCTGGACCTTTCCGGTCATTTACGCAAATGCATTTTCGCTAGTTGTGATTGGTGAATGATGTTGCTATGGGATCCCCCCCGATTCTATCGCCTATTGGATGTGTCAATCACCCAAATCAACCAATGCTTTTATAACCAGAGCGCCCAGGACAAAACCATCGTTAATAATTGCAAACAATATTTATAGGAAGATATACGTTGGGAAAAAAATTAGAAAGAGTGAGAAATTTGTAATTGCATACACGGTCCAAAAATGGCACATTTGTAATGTATGGCTGTAATTTTATCAACTAATACCTTTCCCACATGGCTATGCTTATATATATATATATATATATATATATATATATATATATATATATATATATATATATATATATATATATATATATATATATATATATGTATATATGTATATATATATATATATATATATATATATATATATATATATATATATATTTTTTTTTTAATGAAATTTGGTACAGTCAGTGGTCAGAACCTGTACTGTATTTGTACTGTATATGTATTTGCTCTTACTCAATAATACAAATGTTGATTTTTAGAACTCTAAAGTATTATTTGGAATATTACCTTTGTTTTGGTACCAGAACCAGTCAACTACACCTTGTAGTTCCTGAGGTATATGGAATTCATTTTGGGGGAGTCATTTTCAGAAAAAAGAGGCTTTGTTTTCAAGTGGTGGAGTTCCACATGAAAGAAATCACATGAAACAGCTGCCTCCCACAATCTGTGGAAAGAATCATAGCAGAATATATGCAAAGTCTGATCCTGAGCAGATTACATCCCAAAAAGAATGGAACGCACCACGGACTTCCACTGCCATCCCCTACAAGGCATTTGATTTGGTTTCAGACACAGGAGAAGAGAAAGGTGGGAGCAAAGTACCTGGTTCTGGTTTTCATAATGATAATCAGTCCTTTGCCAACAGTTCCCAAGACAAGTGAAAGAGTCACTGGAGCAGAACTTCATGTACGGAGTAAGATGCTTTAGCGTGTGAAACAAGGAGAGTTTCGCGCACAATCATTAACATATTTGCCTCATTGGAAAACTCAAGCAAGCACCAAATCTAAAAAAAAGAAATTGTGCATTGCAGTGCATCAGGCATTTCTATCAAACTGCACTTCGTTTACATCCAGTATTAATATATGTAATAAAACGTGACCACTACCTGGGCGAGAGCCAAGCTAGAAGATGATTAGGACAATGCATTTCCTTCTGCTCATCGCAGGAAACAAACAGTCCAGCTCTTAGCGCAATCTTACAAACAAGAACCATATGCCTGTCTTTCTTCTCCCAGCATCCTCTTTCACCACCCTATTTTCCATGAGAAACATATAAATATTAAGACCCAGAAACACATGTGGTTAGTCATAAAGCTGGAAATGCACCCCACCAACTCCCTGCTCTCTTTTTTTACGCCCCCGGCCTTGACCTCCTCACCCGCGAAACAAACCCGCAAGAATGGGCGAGAGAGAAAGAGCAGCTAGGAACTGGGAGAACAGCAACAAAAACAAAGACCGAGAACAAAGAATCTTGTAGGGCATTGGGAAACTTGACTTAATTGCCTCTGCATGAAAAGCAAATGAGAAGATGGGCAAGCTGGCGGCAGAATGGAGAATGGAGACAGACAGATATGTGCAGGCATTTAGCCATAACAGCGGTTAGTTGTGCCAGGTTGGGCATGTCGGCCAGCCAGAACATGGAACAAGTGATGATGAGCACAAACAAGGGAAGTCACTGCTCATTATTTAAAACACAACTGGGCTGATGCACACATATCCGTTTGCCTGTTTTGAGCAGATTCCCCCTGCAGACCAGCATATCTGGCCCACAAACTTTCTACCCTCTCATCCGACTTTGTTTCTTCCCATCATCAAGACCAATTAGCCTAATCGCTTGTGCTGGAGGGGTTGTTATCTTCTTGGGTGTTAGAAGAAAATGGCTTGCAGCTGGATTATGTACAGCTCAATCTGTAACAGGTGCTCGGATCTGTGGGGAAAGAGTAAACAATGGCAGCTAAGCCCAGAGCTTTACCAGGCGGAGTGTCTTGGATGGGAAACAGTCAGAGCTCACAGCCCAGGTGATTCTCTGAGAATCATTTATGCATCTGCGATCTCTTAGCCAGGCTTTAGAGTTATGGGGGATATGAATCATCAATACTCAAAGGGAGGCGTAATTGACTTATAGTTTCAAACTGTTTAAGGTGTATGAAAACCCAGCGGTTAGCCCTCTAACTCCTCTCGTCTGTTTTCTAGGAGTCACATGACAGGGTCACATGACCAAGGCCAGTTTTTATCCCTGTGGTGCCTGGGAGGCGTCCAAAGCCAGAGTGGCCTCACCACATTTCCCACAGCTGTCTGGGGAATGGACTGCGGAGCTGAAGGTATGTGTGAGGCACAACACTGAAGCACTGTGGTCATCTTAGGATAAAAGCACAGAGAAATTCCCCAGTTTCTAAATACAAGCTCAGTTCAATACTGTCTGTGGCGGCCACACCCAGGCAAGACAACATGTACGGACAACAATGTTGGTCGCTGCTGCAGTTTGTTTTTTCAGGGCCACTGAACATTAACTACATCTGTCTTATGACTCACCTGCTTTCAAATTAAATGATTTTAGTGCTGATCTTCCTTTTGTTGCCTATTAATACGTTTTGTACGGGGGAATTTTACTGCCATGAGTTGAAAGCATACATTCTCAATTTGAAAACAGGATTTCTTCCTGTTGCTGTCAGCTTATTTTTTTTTTCAATTTCAAAACAGGAATACTATTAAAACTTGCAATGCTTTTTCAAATATTCTTTGTACTCTCTCAAATCATTGTGTTCACGCTCAGATTTTTTCCTCACGTGCAAACCTTCTCTCTGCGCGGATCAAATCTCCACTCGCAAACCTCCGCTCGCTTATGAATTCTTTCTGCTCTCTCGCAGAACAAGGAGTACCGTCGCCTTGAACTGGTAATCACCTAAAGTCATGACAGTAAAGTTCCTCCATAATTTTGACTAATCTTAATTACCCCCCCAAAAGTTACTATTGGATCTAAAGAAGCCAGTTCATTGTTGAGAAAATAAACCATGAGATTTTGGTATGAGGATCAGTTTATGACCTCTTAATCTATCTACAGTTTCCAGTTATTTATCCATTGTCTTTAAAAGTGGCCCTCAAATGGCAGCCAACGGTCCACATCCAGCTCGCGACCCGCCTATTTCTGAACTTCTGGCTGCCTACATGCTGTCTGCAGCTTGCGGTTACTCCACCTCGCTGACCTAAGTTTGTCTTGGTAGATTTGCAGTTGCGACATGCTTTTTACATTTTCAGAGAACGGATTGAGAACTGTTGTGTGAGAAAATAAAACTTGGGATATGTATACCCTAATACATAAAGCACACCAAAAGTTTGGCACCCTTCCTTTTTTTTGTTAAAAAAAAAAAAAAAAAAAAAAAAAAAAAAAAAAAAAAAAAAAAAAAATATATATATATATATATATATATATATATATATATATATATATATATATATATATATATATATATTTATTTATGACAGCTTGATAAGGCTGAATACTGAGTGGCATTGTTCCTTGACATTCTATTGTCTAGGGTTTGCAAAGCAGCCAATCCAGGGCTTCATTCATGACCTCTCACCTCCAGGACAAATCCTGTGTGCAGGTGAAACGTCTGGTAGTAACGTTATTCTAAAGCAAGTTACAAAACAAAACTCTAAACAAACTCAAAATTAGAGGTTGTGTCAACAGGAGTGCCATTATGTATATATTAGGGACATTGGGCAATTTTTCACCAAAACAGGAGTAAAAAAATCAATAAAAGTTTATGCAACATCAATATTAATCCTACATTCTTATTCACAGACAGGCCAATTTAAAAACTATTTTTACCACAACTTAATAGTTGGAGAGCCCCTGATCCACCCTGAACCGAGGACGTTTACCCCGATTGTCGCCTCCCTGTAGATGTCAGCGGCATCGGCTATCATTTCACTGTTCTCTTCTCTCCCAGATTTACTTCATTACTGCAATGTGTTGAAGCCTTCTCTGATCCCAAACTTCAAATGTGTTCTCCTGCTGCATACCAAGCTGCCCACACTCTGATGTGGGCTAGTGTGTTAACCAGACTCCAGGCTGAAATGTATTGGCACAGTGGCGGACACTGTATTTGTACCACGGTGCAAACAGAGTTTGATTGAGCCATTTATATGAATTACCACAAAGTCCAAATCACAGTAATTTTAGAAATGCCCATTCCAATTTAAAAGACTGTACAAGAAAAGACAAGATTGAAAATATACCAAACAGCATCCAAACAGAGGCCACAGGCGAAGTCTTTTGAGGAACTGCATTCCAGTCGGTCACCAAGGAATGTGGAGTGTGTGTCATGACAAACCTGCGTTATCGGCTCATTTAGCTGCTCTGAACTTCCAAACAATGGTGATTTGAGAAGTGGCTGGTACAGACCAACCTTAAGCCACAATGCATAATTCTATCTCTATTTTTCCCTTTGAGATCAGACAAAGACTCCGACCTGTGGTGTTTACTGACGAAGGAACACTGCTAAATAGAGCTGTGGTTCACCAATCTGTAAATATGGCTGTTGCCAGCCAAATTGTTCTCCTTGTTGACAGCGGTTTTTGGCCTGAAGTCGAGTCTTGCCCAAAGAACACAGGCTTCCCTTGGGGGGTGGTTTGCAACCCCGACAGGGGGTAGTTAGACAAAATAGACAATGCCTATCCTAAGCTGAAAGAGAACTGGCAGAGGAAGAGAGGGAGGGAAAGAGATGAATGGATGCACCCAAAATAAAATGAACAACTGCCCAAAAAGAATGCTTTTATATCAGAGCAGAGCCAATATGCTCCTTCCTCTGTGTTTAGAATTCCTGGGGACGCGGAGCATCTCTTGGTAAGATAAACAATGCTTCTCAGGATTGTACAAGACAAAACATAACTCGAAGAGAACGATGGTAGTAGAGGTAATCTTCTAAAGATCCAGCTTTTCACTCTTTGGTGACCACTCAGTCATCTCTACCTGCTGATTAGGTGGCTCTGAAAAAGCCGTGGACTGGAAAAATGGGACGGTGAAAACGTTGTGGAGGATATTTAGTGCCTCTTAAGCAACATGTTCTCAGCTTTAATGTCCAAGTGTTTGAGGTTGGATCAACTCAAACCACCTTTATCTCCACCCAGATAGTTTATCTAAGATATTCAAGTCAAGGTTTTGCCTGGACCACCACACCTGAGGGTAAACTCAGAAATATCCTTTAAAAAAAGCCCTTCAAAAACTAGAAAATCTATTTGTTTCTTTCTTTAAACTATCAATGTTAGAGTGCCATTCTATACTAAGGTACATTTTGTAAAAAAAAAAAAAAAGCAGCAAAAAGAGCAGCGTCACTTTCAGACGTGCATGCCTTTCAAGGGTCTGCTAATTCAGGGTGACATTGCCAACACACCTTTTGGACTCTCACACCCACAAAGACCCTCACTAATAAATTGAAAGAAAGACAAGATAGTTCAAGGAAACTGAAAGTCATGAGCACAGCTCACAACAAAGAAGAGTAGGAGAGACAGATGGCACGACTGGAAGAGAGAGACAGAGAGAGGGAGATCTCCAGCAGTGCCAGTCGAAAGAGGATCAAGGTGATTTTGGATAAATTTCTGAGGTAAGCTGTGGTTTAAGCTCCAAGCTTGGACCAGTCACTCACAAGAGCCAAGTCCCATTGACAGCATCGTGAAACATGAGGCAATATTCAGAAAACATGTCGATGTGAACAAGTGCAGTCTATACATTTATTTGGCTTGGTGCTTGAGAAAGACAAATGTGAAACGTCGCCATCATGGCGTTGTAGAATTGTCATAGAGTTGCCAAAAGTATCGTGGGTGTTATTTTACGTCTCGTTGTAAATCGTTGTTCTGAAAGTTTGTTTACTGTGATAAATTATAGAGAAAAAAATAAATAAAAATTGAAATGTTGCCACTATTCAATTCTCAATCATTTGTATTTTGTTGGTTAAATTCTGTCAACCTTTCAGAGTATTCATAGAATGGGCTATACGGTCATTATCAGGACTTTTACATATCATTTGGAAATATTTGTGAATACTAGCATTCAGAGTTTTGTGACAAATCATCAACAATGGGAAACATCACTGTGTCATGTGTTCATAGAGGCACTCAGATGATTCTGCACGTTTTATTGTGTAAATTTGATCCTTTTTGGGGGTTATTTACTTATTTAACTACTTGTATATGCTTATAAATTTCATTGCATCACAAATATTTTTGGTCTATTTCAAAATGTTTGTGTTCATTCTTTGTGGATTATATTTAAAGAATTTTGTACCACTATACATTTTTCAGTTTAATACCTTTGTTTTGATGTATTTTTGTAAAGAGTTTAATTTTCTTTACATAGTTTGACAATTAGTGTTTTTTTTTTCTACCAGTGTTTGTCCTGCTTCAAAGCATTTTGTATGTAATTTGTATGTTTTGTTTTGTATGAAAAGTATAAATTTTGACTTGGTTATTCGCCCTAGCTATTCAAATGTCGATTCAAATATACAGCATCTAAGTAATATTTTGTGGCCCAACAAAACTTCCTTTAAAATTAAAATACAGTGCACATTTCTTCAGTTTTTGCTTTTTTTCGTCACACCTAAATGTCTCAGCTACTCAAACAACTTTTCATACCTAACAAAGATAACCGGAGTAAATAGATGAATCCGTTCTGAAACGATTAATTCATTTAGTAAGGAAAAATGAGCTGTTCAAATCAGTAACTCTTTTGTGGAAAAAAAAAAAAAAAAAGCATAGCTAAGCCTTTGACTGTTCAGGCAATCAAATTATGGATTACCTTTATTGTAGTAAAACAGCTTCAGGACCAATTTAAAACAACCAAAACAATATAAAACAATGTTATGAAGGCAACCTAATCACCTCAGATCAGTCCATTTGACCCATATCTCTCTCCATAACTCAATCTTTAGTCATTACAGGAAATAAAAGTGAGCAATCTAACTAGCTTCCCTCAGTCTCTTTTTCTTTATCTCTGTTCAATGCTCTAACTTGTACCGGCTTCCAATGTTTATGCATTTACTGAGATGGCTGGCGGGATTGTCAGAGAAAAAGGAAGGTTTATTTTTTTTCTTCTCTTTTTCTTTTTTTTTTTTCCCTGTGCAATCTCTTGCCTTCAGAAACCATTAATGCCCATTCAACATCAACATCAAGGCACAGCTTTGATGTCTATTCTGGCAACAGACTCCTTTCTTTCTCCGCTGCCTGCTGCTCTCTCTCTCTCTCTCTTTTCTCCCTCCTTCTCCCTATCCCCCTTTATCCCTTCCACTTCCCCCTGCTCACTCTTTACGGTTTACTGTACAATCAAATAATTAAACGGATTGTCGAGCAAATGATTTTACCTGGCAATTAAATATGCAAAGTGAGGCGGCAGGCGGTGCATGAGAAGGCGATTAAATAGGGGGGCCCACTGCAAATCTACAAAGGCTTCAGCAGTACAATAGGCAGCAGCAGTCCCTGCCCGCTTCGCACACTGGCTTAGCCCGCGGAGCGTCTGGTGCCTCTTTATACCCGTTTCACGCGGCCATGTTTACAATAGCCCCAACCACGCTATGCCAATTACAAGGCAACGCAAGAGGAATAAAAGCCACCATTAGGAGAAAAGACAACAGCAAAGGCTGCAAAGTTTGGGACGTCGGAGAAAGACACCGAAATCAGATTTACGGCATGGAAACGTCTTCTGCTCTCAAAAAGTCAAGGAACTGAGTGCCCCAAATGAGAATTTTAAGGATCAGAAGCGTCAAACTCGAGACAAGTTGCTGTGAAAGCTGGAACCCGTACATAACCTGCACTGTACCTCAACAAAGCACCTTGAATGTCATAGAGGCAATGTGAAAAGATCTAAAAATGGGCTTGAGGTGAGGGCTGGGAGCAGGGAGGGGTCAAGCTGATGTTGGAGAAGAGGGAGGGTATGCAAAATGTAAGCAGATTCCCTGGACAGGTTGTTTTTCAGAGCCAGAGTCCCCAAGAGGCTGTAAGATTAGAGCTGAGAAGAGTCGGGGAGGACGGTGCCAGTGCAGGTGAGAGGGGCGTGGAGCGGCGCACCTGCCTCAAACCCGACCGCTCAGCAGAAACTAGCTGCTTAGTCCTGATTAAACTCTCTTCACTGTCAAGTGAAATCCACAGCATAATTGATTCCAGGGTTTGTGGAGTATGTAACGCAACAATTATGTCGCAAAGTCTCGCCGCTCTGAGCTTTGGCGAAGCCTGGAAAATGAATCTGTTAGTGGTCCGTCTAAACTGTTTGTCTTCAGAGGAGCATTTATTGTTAAGAAGTGTGTAAAGATCTTGAATGGGACAGTTCTCCATCTACTTTGTTTTCCATGTGTACTCACTTAAAGGAAAAAGAAAACATAGAATTAAAAAAAAAGAAATTGTGCGCAGTATAAGCTCATAAGTGATGGCTGTTTGAATCTTATGATGTGGCAACTTCTGTTTTTTATCAACTTCGAGCCTTTTCCCCCCGTTTAATGGAAACAGTTTGAATTCAAATGCACGAGCCGAGTGCATCTGCATGATGCAGACAGCATCCCAGTCCCCAGCCCTGAATTATTTCCATGGTGTTAAACGATTTTTCCCCCCAAATGCTGATATGAAGCCAGATAATTGCAGCAAACATGTGGAGGCCCTCTGATAGGGGAGGCAGGGTGCTTCATTAATGTTTGTGTTGACTTACAGAGAGTAACGCTGGCCCTCATTGCTCTTTAATAGCACCAATTAGCACCATGGCTTCATTTTCATGCTTAATGTCTCTCGTTTAAAGAGGCGAGCAGAAAGCCTGCAGAGTTAATCACAGAGGGGAACTGGGTGATTTCTGTTTCCCGTTCCATTCTTGTCTTTTTAAGCAAAGACGTTTCCAGTTTTAGAACTTTTTATTTGAGGAAGCAACGTCAGCGTTTAACTGATGTCAATATTCAGTGGTTTATCATTTGCAACACCGATTAAAGCTGCAATATGTAATCTCTATAATTTTTTTGCGCATATTTGTTAAAACTGTCATTATGTCATAATCTGTGAAAAAAAAAAAAAAAATTGAGTTCCTCCGCCTCCTCCCAGAGCCCATCTGCAGAAATTCACTGCTCCCAGTTAAAAAACATCCAATCAGAGCCAGGAGAAAAGTCTTAATTCTGTTAATCATCCTCACGTATGCGCTGCTCAGTGAGCTCACGGCAGAGAAACAACTTACAGTTATAGGAAAATTGTTTGACTATCATCACCAGCCTTAGCATTTGTGGCCCAGTCTGCTTTAGAATAGCAGAAAGCAAGGGGGAGGGTGTGAGCAGCGTGTTTACAAATATGATTGACAGCGCTGAGACCTTCCTGGCTCCGATTAGTTGTTTCTGACCAAGCAATGTATTTCCATTGTTGTCTCTGAAAGAACTGGGAGAGAACAGAGGAGATCGATTTATTTTTTTCTGCAGATTATCCATCTCATATCACTGTCAGAACATGGTGACAATTTATTTATTTTTTTAATTGTCGGCTTTAGTAGTTTATATGTGCTAGTTGTCAGACGGGAAAGTGGGTCATGAGAGAGGGGCAAGACATGCTGCCTGGGTCATCGGGCCGGGACTCAAACCCGTAGCCGTTTCAGGACAAAGGCCTCCATACGGGGGTCAGGATTTACCTCTGCACCACCGCCACACCCAGTAGAGAATTTCTTTTTAATAAATACTACCACTACAGTATCTCTACACGATAGTGCCATTTGTGTGAAGATTTTGAAGTTTCTAAGACACGAACGTTGCAGAAAAAGCAGGTGACTGCTCCAGCCGTTCTAGGCCTGCTTTACTTTAGTTCATGCTACGGTGATATTGCCGTCATTCGACGGTGCTGCTCGTTGCTTGATTCCGAGTGAACTATAACTTGCAGCCACTTCCACAGGTTATGGCGCTCATGGTGAGGAAGTGTTTCAAGCCTCAAAATAAAATATTTTACTGTACGAGCAAAATCTCACACTCAGAAAACAGAGAAAAGATTTTAACCTTCACATTTGATCAGTGGTGAAAACAATCAACAATAAGACTTTTTTTTTTTAACAAAAGCTCAATGGTGACAATTATTGATAACTACAAACCTATGAAAACAAGGTTGCCTAATTTCTGTTTGCACCGACATTGCACATCACTTGGGTATCAGAAAAGTAGAATAAAACTAACTCGATAAATAAAACAAACCTTCCCTTGAGCGTCACCATTATTGTCTTTATCCATCAATAAATAAAAATATATGGATACTTATGTCACTCTGTTAAAAACACGAAATAAGGACAACATCTGCTTTCATTTGAAAAATATAAAACTTTAATAAAGGCTACATCTCTCAATAATTATAGATCCATGTAAATCTTTAAATGAAACTCTGTATATAATGTATAATTTACAGTTTAGATATTATGAACCAAAAAACAACCAAAAAAAAGGCCAAGGTGTAAAAAAAAAGAGGAACACAAACAAAATAATAATAAAAAAAACATGATTACAGGACATTATTAAAAGCATAAAAATATCTTCTCAACATAAAACCCTTCTGAAAACCAAGGGATATATATTAAAACCCTGAAACAGGGTAGCACATGGTATGGCATCCATGTAGGCACAGGTGCTGTACTCAAGAAACACCAGCAGTCATGTGTTTGTGTCTGTGTGTGTTTCAGTATTCATACTTCAGAATGCATAATTACAATATACGCAGGAGCTCTGCTATATTCGGTGTTA
Organism: Poecilia latipinna; assembly: GCF_001443285.1. NCBI lineage: Eukaryota > Metazoa > Chordata > Actinopteri > Cyprinodontiformes > Poeciliidae > Poecilia > Poecilia latipinna. The sequence continues at coordinate 755,889 of NW_015112796.1, read as the reverse complement.
CTGTAACAACATTCAAAAGATACTGGAGCGGAACTTCTTCACGATGTTTTTGCTGTTTTGTAGTTTTTTTTTTTTGTTTGTTTGTTTTTTTTCCCTCCCGCACATGTTGGCCGACTTCGTCGAGAAGTCGCTCTCAGTGGCTCAAACTGATTCTTGTTATTAGCGCGAGTTATTTCGGTGTGCGGGCTGTAAACACTGTCTTTATTAGGCCTTCTCTCTGTGTGAATCTGCCCCCACCTCCGCCCTGCCCCCCTCTACACCCCCCCGCCCCCCTTGTTTCCCATCCCTGTGCAATGCCTGGTTTACAAACAAAGGCACAACAAAAAAAGATTGAGCTCTGTCGCTAAAGAGGGAAAGGCAGAGGAGAAAGGGAGGGATGGGGGGGGAGAGACAGAGAGAGAGAGAGAGAGAGAGAGAGAGAGACAGACAATGAGTGCTGGGAGATCCTGGTGTGACAACTTTGAAGAAAACTATCAGCAGCATATAAAAGTGGGATTGACCGTTAGCGTAACGAAGCTTTGGACTGGACCCACGCTCAGGTCGTTATTTTGGGTCGAAAGTGGCAACAAGGCTAGTGTGACCACCTTAGCGGAACATAAAAAAACGGACAAACATGAAACGGCATCACTAGAGTATTCTCCCAACATTCAAAGCAGCTTGTTCATTGGCTGGAGACGACAGGGAAAAAGGGGGCGGGGTCAACGGATTAAGACAAGGGAGGGGAGAGGGAAGTTTTATTTTAATAAATACTAAATAAAACTTTAAACTCAAGAAAAAAAGAATTATATATATAGATATATATCTATATATATATAAAATATGTGTATATATACATATATATGTATGTATATGCACACGTATGGGCGTTTCTGTCAGCGCCTGCTTAGCCCTCTGCACAGGACACCATCAGTCCGCCGTCGTGTCGCAACTCGACGGTTTCTTCAGTGGTTATCTTCAAGAGGAGTCGGGGTCTCTCCTCCCCCCTGGCCTCCGATTCTTGCGTCGGTCTTCAAAGTTTCGTCCCTTTGTGTGATCTAAGGCTGATTGGTTGAGCGAGTCAGGGAGGGGGCGGCTCCTCCTCTGAGTTCGGCATACTTCATTGGCTCGTCTTCCTTCAATCGCGTTTCTTGTGCTGGATATATTAACTCTGTTTAGCTTAATAATAAGAAATATTAAAAAAAAAAAAGTCCAGAGGTTTTTTTTTTTTTGTTTGTTTTTCATAGAGTCTGTTGCTCAAGTTCTTAAGGGAAAGCTTAACTTGTGTTTGGGCGCGGGAAGGGCACTGGTTGTTTGTGTTATTTTATTTTATTTTTTTTCAGTCCATCCTCTCCACTTTGCCCAGGACCTTGCCCTCGTACATGGGCAGCACAGTGGCATCTTCCCACACTTCCTCGAACACCGCTCCACACTCAAACTCATCGCTCGCCTTCTTGAAGTAGTACCTGAGGAGGGAAAGAAAAGGAGACACACACAAAGAGAGAAGTTTGTGATTAGAAAACGCGTAGGTGAGTGTTGGGAAAGAAAAGAAAACTAAGCTCAAACAATAGCTGACAGAGCGGCAGCAGGAGGGCAACCGATACATTTCATCTTGTTCTAAACAGCTTTGAGGCTCCTACACGACTACTTACGTGTACACGCTCCCTTTAGTCCAAATCAAACACTCACGCTCTCTCAGAGCCAGAAATGGATCTTGTACAAAACAACTTAGTCATAGCCTTCAATGCCATCCCTGAGCACTTCAAAGGTAGAGCCTGACTCCACATCGCACCGCTGTGCAAACACAGCTGAACCTCTCGTTTAAACACCGCCTGTGATAATTTGAGCCGCTAAAAACGGCTCGTCCGCGAGCGCTCGGCTCCTCATCGCAGATCTGTCCTGTCAGGACTTATTAAAGTTGAAGGGTTAATTAGAGGCTGTCCTTAAGCACCTCCCCCTCCTCCATCCCTGCTCCCTCTCTCTCTTTCTCTATGGCAACCCCCCCGCCTCCACCATCACCACCTTCCTTCCTCCCAGTGTCTCCACAGCTTCCAATTGGGCTTGTTGTCAAAAATCAAGGGCCTCTCTGTCACACAGGTTGACGTTTCAGGTGCCCCAGAGTCTGCCTGCGACTGCACTCCACTGCCCGCCTCGAAACCCGAAATTCTTCAGACACAAACACGCGCTGCGGAAAGCTTCCAATCGAAACGGTGCCGTTTCACACTTACAACACTCTTCAGTGTGGACGCAGCATTTTCAGGATGAGTGAGACAGGCCAGGGTCGGTATGAGGGTCTCATGTAATGACCCTTCGTAAAATAATGCTCTGAATACTGAAGTTATTCAAATACACTCCACAAACAAAGTCTTACCAAATATATTTTGCCAAGATTTTAGTGCAAATGTCTTAGTACACTTGAATTAAGACAAAGTTAACTTGTAAGTAACTTTTCAGCAAGAACGTATTTTAAGTCAACAATTCATTAATATTGATTTAAAAAATACTAGTTCCACTGGCAGATTACTTTACTTGATATTTCCCATGTTATACATAAAATAATCTGCCAGTGGAGCTAGCACTTTTCCATTAATATTAATGAAATATTTACTTAAAATAGCCTCCTGTTTCTTGCTGAAAAGTTACTTTTAAGTTAATTTCATCCTAATTCAAGATGTTTGAATTAAATCCAAGGCAAAATACTTGGTAAGATTTTGTGTTTTTGCAGTGTAAAAGTGCAAAGCATGATCATATTCGTATCTTAGAGAGCTAAACTTTCAGGAAAGCGGAACATAGTCCAGCAAAATTGCTCCGTTTTCTTTAAACCTCCGTTATAGAACACGCTGAATTTTGAAATGTTGGCAGCATTTCGAAAGTCTGAAGTGAAGATAATCAACAATACTTTTGCATTCGACTATGTAAAATTCTGAAATCAGAAGTAAAATCACAGCCCTATAAGTCACTTTCTCTTTGGATAGAAGGCTAGAAAAAAAAAAAAAACATGATGTTTTTATATTCTTGTAGAAGTCATTAAAAAATTAGTCAAAACTCGCCAAAATCAAAATGAGCAGCACAAAAACTGGAGGCCGGAAGCAGGTCACAAAATGTGGTGCAGCAGCGGTTCAGCAAATGTGTGCAACAGTTTGGACGAAGGACCTCTGCCCTCACACGGTATTCCTCGAGGTCACGGGTCACCTCGCCGACCCGCTGCTCCTCTTCTTCACACAAGCGGAGATAGCTCCCCAGGCTAGCTCAGCCCCAGTGGCTGTGAAGTCTCCTGATGTTTCTAATGATTCCACTCTCTACTTTAAACCCAGCAAAAAGATCAGCAGGAGGGGATTTAATGATAAGCTTTGTAATGGAAAAATGCCTCATTTTGTCCATGTGTGCCTGCATTCGGAATATAAAACGGAAGAAGAAGAAGAAAAAAAAAAAACAAAGTAGGGGGAGCCGAGTGTTTTATGAGCTCAGCTTAGAGTCATTCAGACAACACATGTACGGGGAGGGTGTACATAAATATACACATAAGTCGTCGTTTTTTGATTGTAATCGCAGATGAATGCGAAGGAGGTTTGTTTCATCACAGCTGCAGAACAGGCAGCAACATTAATGTGACAAAAAGCAAAAAAAAAAAAAAAAGCTTGTAATCAAACTGCATTTCTAACAACAACAAAAAAAAGTTCCATCTGTTGTCTAACTTCTTCTGGGCATTGCTCAAACGCTTTCAATTATTTATCTTTCTTGTTTTATTCTTCTCACAAAAACAGCCACACTACCCATCTTAATCTAAATGGCTGCATTTAAATAAATATATAAAACTACATTTTATGCTCACAAATAGTTCAAAGTCATCACTTTGCTGCAGAGGCAGAGCGACAGAAGGAGTCTTTCCACTGGAACATGTTTTATGTGGCAGGATTTTTCTCTCCTCACAACATCTGGCACCAATATTGTCTGGCAGAGCTGCGGAGTACTGTTCTCTGCTGAACCGCTGCCATGTCCAAATTAACCAACTCCACACATTCTGCTGCCATTGAAGCCAGGCGCTTCATCCCCCCACCCCCTGTTCTCACAGGCTCGCTGAAGAGTTATGGGGTAGCTGGGGGAGCGCTGGCTTGTTTGCGAGCCTTCTCCTCCGCTCTTGCCTAACAAACAGATGTGACTGCAGAGGCTTCACTTGCTGAAATACCACAGACTCCCCCCTCCCACCCCCCCGAAACAGGGATTTCGGTAGCTTCAGCGGCGGATCTTCAGAACTTGTTGGTACTTACAACTGAAGTCCTGATGATGGGGGTTTGGCTTCGTCGTGCGACACCGACGGTGGCGGCTTTATCGCCGTGGCCCCGATACCTTCGCCAGAACAAGGTGCTCAGCGCAGCGTTGGATTTCAATGTCTGATGCAATCGTCTGGCGGAGGAATTTGAAGGCATTGCGATGGTCTTTGCACACAAAATAAAATAACCTTAGCTTCAAAGCCATATTTATTAAGGCTGCCTTAGCATGTAAATCAGGACCAGATGTGAGAAAAATTCACTCCAGATCCCCCTTTTTCTCTCCCCCTCTTTCTGAAAAAGCTCTAAGTACAGTGGATGAGCCCGGCTTAGTTTCTTTGTCAGCTTTCAGGCTCCAGTGCTTCACACATACAAACAAAAGCAGTGTATATATATATATAAACTCAATGGGGAGTTTTCTAAGTCCATCTGCTGTGATTCTTGTCCTGTCTCAACAGGTGTCATTAATCATAATTCAGAGTTAGAGGTGCACCGAAAATCGGCACCAAGCAGCAGCTGTTGGATGGTTTTCAGTGTCGTCGGCTCTTTTTTTTAGTCCGTGGTGAAAACACTACGGTTAACGTTAATGCTACATATTTAATCATTAAGCAGGTGGCCAAGGGTAAAAAAAAGTAAAAATGAAACGCTCAGAGGTGCAAGAAGATATTTGGAAGGAACATATATTTATGTGTCAGGCTGTGAGAGAGCGAGAGAGAGCAAGACTTGCTGCAGATAGCAGGGCGGCTAAACAGAGTGCCGTGAAGTTGCTCTGTCAACTTTTTAAAAATTCAAGTGCTGTGATAAGTCCC
>NW_015112796.1:697534-750258 GCF_001443285.1 Poecilia latipinna | reverse complement strand
ATTAATATTAATGAAATATTTACTTAAAATAGCCTCCTGTTTCTTGCTGAAAAGTTACTTTTAAGTTAATTTCATCCTAATTCAAGATGTTTGAATTAAATCCAAGGCAAAATACTTGGTAAGATTTTGTGTTTTTGCAGTGTAAAAGTGCAAAGCATGATCATATTCGTATCTTAGAGAGCTAAACTTTCAGGAAAGCGGAACATAGTCCAGCAAAATTGCTCCGTTTTCTTTAAACCTCCGTTATAGAACACGCTGAATTTTGAAATGTTGGCAGCATTTCGAAAGTCTGAAGTGAAGATAATCAACAATACTTTTGCATTCGACTATGTAAAATTCTGAAATCAGAAGTAAAATCACAGCCCTATAAGTCACTTTCTCTTTGGATAGAAGGCTAGAAAAAAAAAAAAAACATGATGTTTTTATATTCTTGTAGAAGTCATTAAAAAATTAGTCAAAACTCGCCAAAATCAAAATGAGCAGCACAAAAACTGGAGGCCGGAAGCAGGTCACAAAATGTGGTGCAGCAGCGGTTCAGCAAATGTGTGCAACAGTTTGGACGAAGGACCTCTGCCCTCACACGGTATTCCTCGAGGTCACGGGTCACCTCGCCGACCCGCTGCTCCTCTTCTTCACACAAGCGGAGATAGCTCCCCAGGCTAGCTCAGCCCCAGTGGCTGTGAAGTCTCCTGATGTTTCTAATGATTCCACTCTCTACTTTAAACCCAGCAAAAAGATCAGCAGGAGGGGATTTAATGATAAGCTTTGTAATGGAAAAATGCCTCATTTTGTCCATGTGTGCCTGCATTCGGAATATAAAACGGAAGAAGAAGAAGAAAAAAAAAAAACAAAGTAGGGGGAGCCGAGTGTTTTATGAGCTCAGCTTAGAGTCATTCAGACAACACATGTACGGGGAGGGTGTACATAAATATACACATAAGTCGTCGTTTTTTGATTGTAATCGCAGATGAATGCGAAGGAGGTTTGTTTCATCACAGCTGCAGAACAGGCAGCAACATTAATGTGACAAAAAGCAAAAAAAAAAAAAAAAGCTTGTAATCAAACTGCATTTCTAACAACAACAAAAAAAAGTTCCATCTGTTGTCTAACTTCTTCTGGGCATTGCTCAAACGCTTTCAATTATTTATCTTTCTTGTTTTATTCTTCTCACAAAAACAGCCACACTACCCATCTTAATCTAAATGGCTGCATTTAAATAAATATATAAAACTACATTTTATGCTCACAAATAGTTCAAAGTCATCACTTTGCTGCAGAGGCAGAGCGACAGAAGGAGTCTTTCCACTGGAACATGTTTTATGTGGCAGGATTTTTCTCTCCTCACAACATCTGGCACCAATATTGTCTGGCAGAGCTGCGGAGTACTGTTCTCTGCTGAACCGCTGCCATGTCCAAATTAACCAACTCCACACATTCTGCTGCCATTGAAGCCAGGCGCTTCATCCCCCCACCCCCTGTTCTCACAGGCTCGCTGAAGAGTTATGGGGTAGCTGGGGGAGCGCTGGCTTGTTTGCGAGCCTTCTCCTCCGCTCTTGCCTAACAAACAGATGTGACTGCAGAGGCTTCACTTGCTGAAATACCACAGACTCCCCCCTCCCACCCCCCCGAAACAGGTATTTCGGTAGCTTCAGCGGCGGATCTTCAGAACTTGTTGGTACTTACAACTGAAGTCCTGATGATGGGGGTTTGGCTTCGTCGTGCGACACCGACGGTGGCGGCTTTATCGCCGTGGCCCCGATACCTTCGCCAGAACAAGGTGCTCAGCGCAGCGTTGGATTTCAATGTCTGATGCAATCGTCTGGCGGAGGAATTTGAAGGCATTGCGATGGTCTTTGCACACAAAATAAAATAACCTTAGCTTCAAAGCCATATTTATTAAGGCTGCCTTAGCATGTAAATCAGGACCAGATGTGAGAAAAATTCACTCCAGATCCCCCTTTTTCTCTCCCCCTCTTTCTGAAAAAGCTCTAAGTACAGTGGATGAGCCCGGCTTAGTTTCTTTGTCAGCTTTCAGGCTCCAGTGCTTCACACATACAAACAAAAGCAGTGTATATATATATATAAACTCAATGGGGAGTTTTCTAAGTCCATCTGCTGTGATTCTTGTCCTGTCTCAACAGGTGTCATTAATCATAATTCAGAGTTAGAGGTGCACCGAAAATCGGCACCAAGCAGCAGCTGTTGGATGGTTTTCAGTGTCGTCGGCTCTTTTTTTTAGTCCGTGGTGAAAACACTACGGTTAACGTTAATGCTACATATTTAATCATTAAGCAGGTGGCCAAGGGTAAAAAAAAGTAAAAATGAAACGCTCAGAGGTGCAAGAAGATATTTGGAAGGAACATATATTTATGTGTCAGGCTGTGAGAGAGCGAGAGAGAGCAAGACTTGCTGCAGATAGCAGGGCGGCTAAACAGAGTGCCGTGAAGTTGCTCTGTCAACTTTTTAAAAATTCAAGTGCTGTGATAAGTCCCATTTAAATTTCTCTATAATTTGAAAATAAAATGAAAATATCAACTTCAAATAAATTTGCTTGTTTCAACCTCGTTCTACAGTGATTCACACTCTTGACATCGCGTAGCCTCTACTTCCTAATATAAAAAAGAAAACATCTCCCAGCATGAAGACATACAACATGTTGTAAATGCTGGTAAAGGCAGCTCTTAAGAGAAATCAGAATCAGCGTAAATATGTACCAGCAAGTGAAAGCTTGAGACTGTAAGTCAAACACAAATTTCGTATCAGTCCAAAGTCGTTTGTAGTTTGATTGGTGGCGTCGCAGCAGCATATTTACCGGTAGTTGCCTTTCTTGCTGAGCTGTTCTTTGAAGTGACCCAGGGTGAGGCAGTGGGTCTTCATCATGCTGCGATAAGGAATTTCCTCGCCACAGAAAAAGTATGTTACCACCAACTCCTTAGACCTGAAAATACAAAATAAGATCAGCTTGCTTTTAGATAACTACTTAAAAATTATTATTTTTGATTCTGGTGGTGTGTGTGTGTGTGTGTGTGTGTGTGTGTGTGTGTGTGTTTGGGGAAAATGGTGAGGCTTATGGGTGCTGTACTTAAGCAGGATTAATGTTGAATGAGTAAGACAGCAAAACAAGAGAGGACAACATGAAGGACGTGAGAACACCTGGGAGGAAACGGAGACGTCCACGTTCCTTCACCAAAAATCAAATCTCAAATATGAATACGTACTCTTCTGGGTTGGTTTGAGAGGAGCCTGCACCAGTTCCAGCAGGTGGATGGCTCCTGTCTCTCTGAAGGCTGCTAGACGTTGTTGAATGCCTGTTAGAGAGACGCGATATTAGAGCCTAACCCATCAGTCAGTTTGGGTACAGCCAATAGGATGTTAAAGCTGCAGTATGTAACTATTATAAAACATATGTTTTGCCCATATTTCTTAAAAATGTCGCCATGTAGTGATAATATAGTATGAGATGGATAATCTGTGACAAAAAAATAAAAATTAAAATTAAAAAAATCAAGCGCCACCAGTTCCTCCCAGTGCCGCTGTTGCGGTTTACACAACGCACCGCTCCCGGTTAGAAACAACCAATCAGAGACGCGAGGAGGGCCTTGGCACTGTCAATCATGTTTGTAAACATGCTGCTAAATGTGCTAATGGTGAAGAAACAAGTTATTGTTTAAGGCTAGTTATCAGTGGCCATGCTAACTAGCCTTAACTTTTGTAGCAGGCTATGTGGTGGTAAACCAGCTACCGTGCAGCAAAGAGCAAGGGGGAGGATATGAGCAGCACATACACAAGAGTGATTGACAGCGCTAAAACCCTCCTCCTGGCTTATTTGGTTGTTTCTGACTGAGTGGTGTATTTCTGCAGTTAGTACTGGGAGCACTGGGAGAAAACAGGAGCTCGAGTTTCACAGATTATCTTTCATATACTGTCACAACGTCATTTTGATAATTTTAAGAAGCATGTAAAAAAAACACGTGTTTATAAAAGTTACATACTGCAGCTCAAAAGGAATATGATTTTCTTACCTCTGCTTTGGTGGCTTGGAAACCTCTTCCAGTCTGCGACAAGCCTCCTCAAGCTGTGCCAGGGTGTTGGGAGGGGGTAAGGGTGGCATAGCGGGATCTTGGATGAACGGATGGCCGGGGTGATGGCCACGGAGGTGACTCCCGTTGCAGGTGCCAGCTCCACCCCAGGTGTTGGTCCTAGCAGGCAGGATCTTGGAATCGAGAGGACTGGGCTTCTTTAGGCCTTGAGTGCTGTTGGATTGATTGAGGACAATGCGGGTCAGTACAGGACGTGACTCAGACCTTTTGGCCGTACGGGTGGCGTTGCGGCCCTTGCCTGTGGGGCTTGTGCTTGCCCTGCCTCTCGCTCTCCAGGATCCACTGCCAAACATTCTGAGAGCGGTCGGTGGAAACCATGGGAAGGCATGGTGAAGACACACCCTCATCGGAGGCCTTCAATGGTCGTCTGGACAAAGTGCTGCAGCGACTGGAGAGTTAAGCAGGGAGCCGTCAGGGCTTTTAAATAGCAAAACACAATGACAGATATAGGAGGGATAGCTAGGATGCTGCACTCACGCAGGTGTGAAGTCGGAGTAATTGGTGCCCCCTTGAGGGCAGAGGCACTGCACGTGCTGAGCCGCTTCAGTCTCAATCTGCTCTTTAGTTTTGGGCCCAGCATGGTGATGGTGGATGTAGTGGTGGTGGATGTGCTTCGTGGACTGCCTGCCTGTCATCAGAACCTTAGTGGACCCTTGATAAGCACCAAAAAGAGTCGCGTGGCCAGACGACACCAGAACGCCGGTCTGATCCGGGGAGCGGGAGCGTGGCGAGTGCCGGACGATGCCAGGCGACTGGCAGCCGGGCGTCTTCAGGACACGGGAAAGGTGCTCGTCTAAGATGGCCTGGGGGTCTTCCTCACATTGGCTTGCGGACGGCAGCAGGGGGTGATGAAGGGAGCTGCTGCTGCTCGGGTCGTTGCTCTCCTCCCTTTCGTCCTCCTGCGACCCCAAAAGGAAACGGCGATTAACCAAACAGTAATCACATATTGTTGAGGAACTTCTCCGTCAGCTTCCCATCGACTTCTCTCAGTCGTCCTGTGAAGTCAGAGAGAGCAAATGCCTGAATAACTTGATGTGAGTTTTCTCCTTTGCTGCACTGTTATCTTCCCTAACAGGCTTTGGGTGCGCTTCATCTATAATGCAGAATCTGCCTGTGCTTCACAAAGAAACTGGCACTACACATATTCAGCAAATGTGCCACTGGAGAGTAACTAAGTGCTATTTGAAGGCACTTAAAGTGTGTCTAGAAACATAAGTTTGAAAGTTCCTCCTTCCAAATGAAATAGGAGAGAACACAAAGGAAAAGTGAAGAAGCAGCTAAATCCAGACAAACTTTGCAATCCCACGGCGCGTACCCTGTTCTTCGTCATGCTAAAGCTGGCGTAAAGGCATTTGTACTGAAGTTTAGAACTGCTGCCTGAAATTAATTGGATCCAAGTTGGAATTTACAAAGTGGGAGGCATGCTTTAAGTAGCTGTTAAGACTATTTTTGAGGAGGCATAGCGCCTGGCAGAAATATTCACACTCCTTAAACGTTCCACATTTTTGCTGTTTCACAGGATACGGTTCGCCTGTGGAAGGATGTGTTCTGGTCAGATGAGGCTAAAGTTTAACTTTTTTGACAAACGTATAAAACAACTGTGTGGTAGAGAAATGCGTTGAGCTCAGCATCCCCACTGTAAAACACGGAGGTGGCAGAAAGGTGGCTTAAATGCATCTGTTAGAATGGCCCAGTCAAAGTCCAGACCTAAATCTAATTGATAAACTGTGAACAGACTTGAAAAATGGATATTTGCAAACAACTATGCAAACCAGCCTCACTGACCTTGGCTGTGTTTTTCAAATAAGAATAGGGAAACATTCCTCTATGTAAATGAAATTTGGAAGCAACACATGTGGTTCTAAAGTAGATTTTGTGCTGTTTCGTCGCATAAAGATCACTAAAATAAAAAATGTGAAAAGATGACACTTCTGGAAAAGCTCTGCATTTGTAAATGCTCACCTCCTGAATCTGCTGCAGCCTCTCCTCCAGAGAGCTCATCGTGTCCTGCTCACGCTTCAGCTTCTCCAGTTTGGCGATGAGTTGGGCAGCAAAAGCTGAGGGCTCGACTGGGGTCATCTCCTTAGGCAGCCGGTGCGTCCTCTGCGGGATAAACAACACAGGGAGGGGAAGGGACACCTTAACAAGTGTGCAAATGTGGCTACTTGGTGTTTCGGATGGATGCAATATGGTGCACTAATCCATTGCCCTTGCCCTAATCCTATCTCGTTCCAAAGAGCCTGCTACTTTTCCAAAAAATGGGACCTACTACACACGCCCTTGCCCTCGGGCTAACCTGAACCTTTCTTGCTGCCCATCCCGTCCCAGATCTTCTCATGCCCAGTGCCCTTGGCGGTGCCAAGCTGCTGGGTGAGGGGAAAAGACGGGGGTAGCAGTAGCGGGGTAGCAGTTGGTCTCGCTCGGAGGGGAGGCCCCCTGCCTGTACCCTCTGTAGCCCGACCAAACCATCAGCAAGGCAGCCTCTGAAGTCAGCACACTTCAAAGGGCCCTTGTCAAACATCAAACGCACACTAGGGGTGGGAGGGACACGCGGCTTTAAATCTCCGAATAAAAGCCTGATATCGACGGAGAAGAGAGCGAGTGTGCGCGTGTGTGAGGGGTGGGGGGGCGACAAAATTAACAGCATGAAGGGAGAGGAAGAAGATTGAGATGTGCGTGTTTGCGGAGTGGCATTGGTGGCAAAGAAGGGAGGAGAGAGAGTAAGAAGACAGAGGAGTCAAATACTGGGAAGATCTGAAGGAAAGTAGTAATTTATTTCCAGGCTGCATGCAGGGCAGCTCAGAGGTACTCTAGTCACATTATCCTCCTTTTTCTTTAACTATATGGGCTGGCTTCTCTTTCTCCATTTCACACTTTTTTTTTTTTTTTTTTTGTTATTTGGCACACTGGCTTTCTTGATTTTGACTTTTTTTTTGTTGTTTCTCTCATCTCTTTGTAGACACGATAAAGGGAAGAAGAAAAAAGGCAAGCGGAGCTGCTGGCAAAGGAGCGCCAGCCCTGCACGGGGCCCCCGCTGCCTGGGGCTGGTGCATCATGGGAGACAGAGCCATCTCCAAATCAGGAGGGAGACATTAAAGAAGAGCAAGTGGAAAAGAAAGAGACAGAGAGAGAGAAGGATAGACTGAGAGAAAACTGGGAAAAAACAAAAAAAAAATGCATGCACAAACACATCTCCTCCACCTGTGTTTGGATATGGAAACAAAAGAAATGTGTGTTTATTTTCCTCCTTCCTAATCTGTGCCAACCTGTTTTCACCCAGTTCTTTAAACCATCTTGCAGCAAGTTCAGCAGGTCAGAAAATATCTCAAATCAACCAACCTACACTGTCTGGGTCACACACACACATTTTTTTTTAACCAAATACACGTTGTTGAGGAATTTCTGGTCTGTAATCTGACATCATGACGACTGTTGACATGCAGTGATGGAGACAGAAAGATTTCAACTATTTCTATTATAATAGCCACAGAAGCAACTGAGATAGAAATATAACAGAGACATTTAGACATTAGAAGTATGCAAAGATATTTATTTTAAGGATTTTGTTTTTGGAAATACACAAGGAATTGAATTGAATTTGTCATACTCTGAAAAGAAACTGAAACTCAGAATGCAGATTCCAACAAAGATGAACTTACAGGAAAGTGGGGTAGCGTGACTTGGCCATTGATCTTAACATTACGATGCATCTCTCGCTGCAGCTGCTTCTTGCTGCACATCTTGTAAGGAGGGATTCCATCTCTGCAATAAAAGCAAAAAATACCATTTAATGTTGTAAAAAGTAACTAAAATCCAATAATAACCAAATTTATTTTTTGTAATATGCTGATCACTGTATCAAAAATATCTCTGCAACAACTGCGCTGTTTTTTTTTTTTTTTTTTTAAAGCTCATTTAAAGCACCATAAAATAATACATAACAACAACCAGTGTTTACTTTCATAATGTTGCCGTTTGCGTTTTTGGGATGGGGTACCATGTGGCATTTGTCTCGTCACCAACAGTGAAAGTGATGCAGCGAAAGATTGAAAGCAGAGAAGCAATATCAGCTACTGGCAATAATAGTAATATTTATATCATTATCATCCCAGGATTTCATATCTATGAATATTTAGTGCAGGGTTTAAATTGTCAGCTCTTTGGTATCCTTTATACCCGATTAGCATGGTTGGTGTTGTTAGCATAGCTAGCATCAGTCTCCATATTCGCTTCAGGATTCAGACGCTTATCTTTGCTCTCTGAGGTTTTCAAAAGCTCCATCTCAAACAAGTTTCATTTCACTACAACTTTTCTGTCCAGCTTACTGTAATCTGATTTAGTAATCTGTTGCTCTTGGCCTGCTCTCTCACAGCCTGAATGAATGACAGGCACGTTTCTACATGGAGAGAATATGATTTGATTTAAAATAGCTCCTTAAATCTCAGTCTTTACTTTCATTTAATACCTCACTGATACGGAAAATAACAACCGAGTCTTCACTCAGTAACGGCTTCCTCAACAAAGAGTGTTGTAGTTAGCATAACCTGGTATCGCTTGTGTATGGTGCATTAACTGATCTGAAGATATTCAGATTTCCGAGTTTCAGACTGGCCACCGGACAGGACCCCGTCAAAATTTACGAATTCAGTTCAACGGAGGATTTTTCAGTGCATCTCAGGCATTAATACAACCAAACGCTCAGGCAGGTCTTAAAAGTCAAGATAAATACAGAAACGCAGAACAAAACATAAAAGAAAATATGAGCTAAAGACAGTCTTTCTGATTTATCCACTCTGTTATTCAAACTGAGGAAAAAAAAAAAAAAAACGCAACTTTCAGGATCTGGTTAGTTCGAAGCTACAAAAGACTAAAGCTGCATGCCAAACGGTGCTCAGGTTCTTTTTGCTTTACAGTTAGATGAAATAGAGATGTTTTGCAAGCAACACTAAAACTCTCTGGACAATTACGAATTTATTCTGGGAACCTAATCCTCCAGTTCTGTCTGCCGGCTTCCTCCAGTCAGCTGCCACTTACTCTCGGCCAATTATTGCGGCCGCTTTGGCCGCTCAGAAGTGTCTGACCTAGCCCAATCGCTACTTTTTTTCTGCTGCCTCTTTGAAATCTCACACTCATGCACATATGCACCCGCTGCCATCTTCGTTTGGCAAGCGCTCCGCAGCGAGCCTCTGATCTCGGCAACATCAAAAGGCTGGTTTGTAAGATAAGGTAATGTTTGAAGTTGGTGCAGCAGCATTCCCCAGCGTCCAAGTAAATCCATAAATAAGATATAAGCAAAAAGAGAGAGAAAAAAAAAATCCCACCCTTCCACCATCACTACCACCACCCTTTCTCCTCTTTCTAAAATCCATCTCTTTTTGTTCTTTTTCTGGGAAATTAAGATTTAAATGTGCTGACCGTCTTTTAACTGCTAATCAAGCCGTCCTCTGGAATGAGAAGGAGGCGAGGATGTGCTAAAGAATACAACTTTGACAAGTGACGCTGTTCAGCAGTTAGCTCATTTGTTTCATCTGAGGAACTTTATCACATTTAACACCAGAGAGATTTGATCACGGACACAAGGCTGACATGTTGATTCTTCTACCTCAAATTCAACTCTTCCCAAAGCACAACCTGAGACTACAAGCCGTAACCCCCGAAGGAACAGGAAGTAGCTATGGGAAACCCAACCTGAACTCCAAAGTTAGCAGCAAACAAAGCTTACCAACTCCTCCCTGACCAACTTCACTATTTATCAAAACATCCCAGACCATGTGACTGGACAGCAAGAGAATGGTTTCATGGCCCTCACTTTTATGGGGATCTCCTATTCAGCGGTGCAAGTCATTTTCAAAGCAGCTAGCCACCCTCTTATCCTGCTAAGCTCCCCTCACCTAACAATAGGCTGAAAGCGATTCGGTTAAGCCCTTTATACTCCGTGCACTTTATTTTCTCACTCCCTTGCACTTGGGAGCCTCGCCACTTCTTGCTTACAACTCTGGAAGATGGAGGAGAGAAGCTGCATGGGTAAACCAGACTGGCCAGGAGGGGAAAGGGAGGAGAAGGGGGCGGGGGTTCCTTACGTCTTGCCTCGGGGTCTAGAAACGAGTAACCCCCGTGAAAGCCTCGCAGACACATGATCTCAGCACACTGCGGAGGCCGGTGGCAGGAAACCGACCCACCATGTGAGAAAGCCGCCTTTCATTTGGTGCCAACATTTTTTTTCAATGAGTTTGTCTTGAGACCCGAATGGACAAGCCCCCCCGCACCCCACTTTACTCCTGCAGGTCTTCAAAAGGGAAAAGCGATTAGATAATATGAAAAAAAAAAAAAAAAGGAAAAAAAGTCTGGTGGCAGAAGGGTGGGTGGGATGAATACATATCAACATTGAGGAAATGAGGCAACGCCCCCACCCACATCAAGATGTCTTTTTTTTTTCCTTGTTCCAGCCTGCAACACATCATAATAAACTTCAAAAGGCCTTCAGACGTAATGACTTTCCCAGAGTTATCTCCCCTGAGGCCATAGTAACAACTGCACAGTAATAGAATTACCTGGAGTCAATCACAGAGGATAATTAAAATACATTACACTCCATTATTCTTCGCCAATGCAGTCCCCTGGCCCCAAGGAAAAGCTAAACCTGTTGGATTACAAGGCCAAATATTTTTCTTTACACCCCTGGACGTTTTCCTGGAAAGGTGTTGACTGACTTCTGGCCGGGGCTCATTCAGATACGATGGAAGTAATAAATTGAACAGAGCTTTGGCTGCGATCGGCTGCATGGAAACGAGCCTCCCCGAAAACGCTGCAGTTTCATCCTTTTAGGACCTGCACAAAAGCTCAACACTTACACACTACTGTCAGTCATCGACAGAGAGTCGTCTGTCGCTGCGTCGCTGGAGATCTCGCTGTCGTTGGCACTGGTGGCAGGGGCGAAAATGTAGCCGGAGTTGATGAAGTACGGGCTGGCGGGGTCTCCTCGTCGATGGGACCTGAGAGAGATCCAAAGACACGTTTTTAACGCGGGGTCCTAATGACATTTGGGTTTAAATGGTCTCAACAGATTTTCGGCTTCAAAATTCCACACACCATTTTCACGGATTCACCAATAAATCGGCAAGAAATCGGACCTCTCTTTCCCTTGATCGGTGCAGAAAGATGACTGATGAGTCGAGGGCTGAGAATTTCTTTGTTGCTTATTAAAAACAATAAAACCAAAAAGTCCAACCAGGTTTTTGGTCAGTAAAAACATCAACTAGTATATAATTTACTACTATCAAAATCAAAGAACAGGTGAAACATTTTGTTTCTCCTTTTGTGCAACAGTGCTCGAGAGAGACAAAAAAAAAAGACCAAAACCAGAAAAAATTGGGACCAGAAAGTCAGACCTCAAAGAAAACGAAGAGGAAATTGATTTCAGGCAGTAAGTGCTTGATCTCTATCTGTTTTTATAACATTTGAGAAATATGAGTAAAACTCATTTATCTAGTTTGGTTTTATTTTCTGGATGCTCCACAAATGATGGAGCACATGTTGGCTGCATTTTAAGTGAAAATGTTCTTTTTTTGGCCCACAGACTAAGTCAAATCAACTCTAAATAAAAGTGTAACACACCTAAATTTGATTGTAATCCAGATTGGGTGTCCTAAGGTAAATTTAAATCCATTAAAATGAATCTTGGACCTTTGCTTGCATGCTTTTCTTTTATAAAAAAAAAAAAAGTTAATGTGGTAAATCAAATCAATGTAAAATGCACATTTTCCTTAGATTTTTTTTTTTCTAGACCACTGCTTCCCAAAGTTTGAGTAAAAAAAATAGCACTTGTAGGAAACCTCTTTAGAAATTAAACTGAACAAAACTGATTTCAAGAAAGATAATTTATCATAAGAATGTTATTTTCAAGTAGACGAGAGCAACTACACTGGCTGCTGCTGGTGTTTCAGGTGTCGCTGTCGTCCTGTTTAATTGACACACATTGTATATTCTATTATTGCGGATCAGATGTCTCTTCCGCTGTTCTTAGGTGGGTCAAAAGCTGAACAGTTTGGAAACCAGAGCTCTAGACAACAGAAACTCAAACATGTTTTCACCCTCCACTTCCTTCTTCTCTGTATTTATCCATATGACAAATAACCAAAGCAAATGTCATGCTCTCCAGACTTCAAGACAGAGAAGGAAGGGTGAAGTGACACAGTTTGTTTGCTCTCTTTCCTGCTCCTGTTGGTGTAAAGTCAAACAGCTCCGAGTTTGTTTTGCTGATGTCCTCTGCAGATTTCTGTAATTTGAGCGGCGTGTGTGAGAGGTGTCCAGGAGGAAATGTGGCATCAGCGTTATTCTACAGGTTGTTGTTTACTTTCGTGTTCTTCCTCTCTAACATGTAATGGCTGCAGCCTTTTGTTGGGGCCCAGACTCCCGATCTCTCCCACTTTCACCTTCCTGACGAATTTACTTCTCCATCTCTCTTTGCTATCAGCCGGTCAAGCCCCCCGCCCCCCTTGCCACCTCTTCCCTGCCTTCCTTTCTAAAGTCTCTCTGTCTCTTTGCTCTCTATCCTGCTGTGTTGCATTCCTGCTCCAGGAGTGAAGGGGTGGACAGGGAAGGAGAGGAAGGGGGAACTTAAGCTTTAGAGAGGGAGTGAGAAGGAGAGAGGGAAAAAGGGGGAAGGAGGGCCCCTTTCTTTATGAGAATGCCTTCTGCCGGGAGAGCTGAGGAGAACCCCAGCATGACTAAAGCCGTAGGCCCCAAGCACAAATCTGACCTTTGGAGGGTCCACGCAAAGAGTCAGGTATTTAGCACAGCTGGGCTCTCTGCACACCCCCCTCCCCAACTCCCCATCTTTCTTTTCTTTCTTTCATGACCCTCCCCCCCACCCTTCCTGTTTTCTCCCTCTTCCCCTCCTCTTGTCTTTCTGTCTCCTTCCAAAGCATGCTTAGTCTCTGTCAGACGGATTTTTTCCCCCCTCTTTCATACCAAAGAGATAAAAGCGCAGGACAGAAATGAAAGAGGAGGGAAAACACTGACGCACATAAATCCATTGCGGAGCGGGATCTGCGGTCGGAGCGGCGGAACTGAGACGAGGATGTTTTGTCGTGCCGTTCCACCGCTTTGGAGTCTGGGAGTGTTGGAGGTCCCTCCGAAAAGTGACGAGAGGAGTCTGTGCAGTGGCAAAATTAGTTCCACATGTTTGAGATGGAAATTGGTTGACCCACAGAGATGGTGAGGGGCAGTGGGAAAGGGGGACGAAAGGGTAAAACGATGTTCTCTCTCTCTCTCTCTCTCCCTCCCGCTATTCTTTTTAAAGAGGAAAAACAAGAACACGGGAGATCACACCAGGAAAGCAGGATATGCCCACATGTCAACAAACCCTGCACTTATTGGTTCCCCCGCTCTCCACATGGCCACTTCCAAGCAAATGAGCAACTGTTGTTATCTCACATCTGCTCCCATGAAGGGCAAAAAACTCTCAGGGGACAAACTGGAGTCGAGTTATTACACTACTTTTTTTTTTTTTACTTTTGCACTATGTATGTGCCAGTGAGGGATTCCCACAGTGTGATAACCTTGAGTAAAAAACAAAAAAAGTATAATAACGTCACGGTTTTAGAGTTTCAAAACAAAAATGTACAACATGATGTGACTGCTTTTTCCCCCCAGCAGCTTCACATTTCTAAATTCTTTCTAGAAATATTTAAAAAGATGTAGCAGCTGTTCACCAGCTGACCAGCAGTCTGCAGCCACAGTTTGCTGAGACATAGCGCTGCATAATTCATTCATTCATCTCATTAAACCTTAGAAACGGTTCACAGAGAAAATTCCAGCAGTTTTAAAGCTGTAGCTTGTTTAAAATCTGATTATACCTACAAATTTAGATTAAAACTTTTTTTTGAAGTCCTACTGGACACAAATTTCCACCATCACTAGGAATTAGCCTGTTAAATACTTTAAAGCACCTGAAGTTGAAGTACAATAAAAACAGGAAGGCTTCCTTTAGCCAGCAACAGGTGGGGAAAGGGCAGCACTGCACTACTCTACGCTCCATTCAGTCGGCTAAAACTTCAGCCTCCCCAACACTGTGGTAAAGCTGGACTTTTCAAAACGTCAGCATACCTTTATACCAGCAACAAACCCATTTGACACGAAAGGTACAAATGATCTACAAACTTGGCGTTTTCTAGCCAAACAAGAGTATAAAGCAGCGACTGCCTTTCAGATAAGACAGATTTGTTTGGTCGAATAAGAAAGAAACAAGTTCTTGAATTTCCTTTGATGAAGCCTCATGCATCCAATCCAAGTTATGGAAAATCTTCTTGGCCTGAAAAGATTGCAGCTGTTGGACAATGTGTGGGATGACTTCTTAAGATAAAACGCAAATGCTTTCCACACAGCTCCGCTTTCATCTCAGACCAAAAGAGCGATATCTGCAAAAGTTGTTTGAATTTCCAGACATTAAGTAGACTCTGTGGCAGTAAACAAAATTTATAAAGGCTCAGAGAGGGCAGATTATATATATAAATATAAAAAACTATCATCGCACTGCTTGATGTAGCTGTAACAGTCATGAGGTTTTGGTGTCTGAATTCATTCCTGAACCGGAGGAGCGGTTTCAAAGCACAGGAAACTTGAGCAAACCAGCAGAGGGCTGCCTGCAAGACACCATTTACTTAAAAGGAAGGCTCAGATGCACTGATGTTCTGTATCCATCCCCGCCCCCTCCACCCCTCTAACCTCTTGACTAACTGCAAGGCAGGAGGGCACAAATATACAGGCATGTTCCTCTGAGAACCTTTGATCATGTGGCTTTAACTCTCTCCCCCTCAATCATTTGTGAAATAACTAAAAATGCACCAATCTGTCGTCCACGGATCAGAATCAGCCAATTTTCTCCTGCGCTGCTCTGATCGGTTAAAGGCAGGTCAGACACATCAGGACTAATAATTCCCATCATTTCTAGTCTTTAAAACACAACAACCGGCAGCTACTTTGAGTACTTTTAAGCTGAATAAAATTCTGATAAAGGCTGCATATGTTTTGAGTCATAAGCCGGGATCCTTCTGGACACTTTTCTAGTCTGTGCTACAATCACAGTAAAAAATTGAAATGGAGAGATAATAAAAAATCTGAAATCAGTACCAGGACAATTCTGATTGGTTCAACAACTGGCTCTTTACTCAGCAGTGGTGATCCTGGCTGCATACAGTTTGCACAACTGAACGCATCAGACAGTCCTAACATGTGAAAGGTGAGCAGGAATGCAAAGGTTACCTGTAGGTTTTCTCCAGCACTTCAGCTGCTGTCCGGATAGTAGCAGTGGCCCTCAGGTTCTTCGCAGACAGTCCCACCACAGACCCCAACGCTTTTGCCTTCAGGTCACTGCAACTCCACTCCTCTTCCTCCATGAGAGGAGGAAGATATCCGCACATCAGCTTGAGGCTGCCCAGCCCGCCGTGGTTCATGTAGGCGGCGTTCTCGCAGCCAGTGCGCACGTATTCGAGGTATATGTCAGAGGTCAGGAACATCTGGTACGCGTTCTCCTCCATGTGGGACTGGATCTCCGTCTGCGCCTGGTCGAACATGGCCGAGTCTATCTGCTGCTTCTTGATACTATCCCTTATGAAGGTCTTGGTGGCCGGTTTCAGCTGCTTCGCCACCACGCTGTTGTTCTCGATGTACCGCTTGAAGATAACTTTGGCAACTCGCAGCGTTTTGGTATCCTTTAAGTCCATCTGGCGGAAGCCGTTGCAGGCGAACCAGAAGTCCAGCGCGTCGACGCAGCGCTCCCGCTCCAAGAAGGTCCTGAACAGGTGAGCGCCGTCCAGGTCGCCGAGGAGGAAATGCAGAGACTTGGTCCACCGAACGAGCGGCGAGTCCGGGGACGCGCTGCCCTCCGGCTCCCCGAGTCCATCCTCGTTCCTCCGCGGCATGGAGCCGACAAGAGCAGCGGCGGCGGCGGCGGCAGCAGCGGCGGTGGGGAGATCTTTAACTTTACTCTGGGCTCTCATTTTGCCAGATCTGCTCGGGTTGTAGCATGACGCCTCTCCCTCCTCCCCCGGCACCGGAGGACGGGGAGCATCTTCTCGGAAGCTACCGCTGATGTGCTCCGTGAGCGCCCTGCTCATGGCTCCGGCTGCCTGTGTGAGAGTGCCGCCGTGGTGCCTCAGCTCCAGCTTCCAAGCTCCCCCCACCCCCCACCTCCAAAAAAAAAAAAAAAAAAGAAAAATCCTCCTCACTCACTCGCTAAAAGCAGCGGGGGAGCTTCTCAGCTCCTCTTCACTCTGAAACACAAAGTATTGATCTAATCAAAGCCAGATCCTGCCTGAACTTCAAAAGACAGACATCAAGTAAACAGTCCCTTTCAAAAAAAAAAAAAATAAGAAAAAAGAAAGAAAGAAAGAAAGAAAGAAAGAAAGAAAGAAAATAGAACTAAGGGTTCACAGATAAAGGGAAAAATGAAAGCCCTTTTTTCTCCCTGGTTTCATTTATCTATTTATAACCTAAATGAGAGATCAACTGCAGCCCACATTCTCTACGTGCATTGATCTGCCACATCAAAACCATTTCAGCAGAATAATCATCTCGCACACGGTAACTCTCTTCACAGAATCGCATACTATAGCGGCTTACACGTGTTCTCCTAACGAGTCCGTGTCACAGGCTTCAACTCCAATTAATTCCCAATCACACACGACCACTCACTTCCACTTGTCCGCACAGACTCCCCGTATGCACCGCCACGAACTTGAGCGGAGACGTATCTACACCGTGCGTGATTATTATCAATCAGAGCGGGTGATTACAACATGTTTTTTACAGTCCGGAGACGTGTCTGAACTACCAACGACTGAGCTGGTAGGAAGAAGATGAAGAAGGAGAAGGAGGGAGGGAAAAGCTAAGCAAAAGCTACTAGGATTGGGAACTTCTAAGAGACCGTAGCCGCAAGGACAAGTGGAAACGGATGGCGAAGTAACGCACCAAACAGCATGTAAACAAAAAAAAGAGAGAAAATGTTACATACCATGGCAGAGTCGATCGGAATAAAACCCATGAAAAGTCAAGAAAAAAAAAAGTTGAGCTCTTAGTCCATTTTTAGATCAGTCCAAAACTCTCCGAGTGGTTATATAGTCCCCAATAAGAGAAGAAATCAGCGACGGGCGGACTTATACCGAGGCTCCGCCGCGCCACATGCACGTCAAGCAAGCGCTGGTAGTTTAACGCACTCTGTCCCATTCAACAACTGACCTCAGAGTAGGCAGGCTCTTCGCCTATGTAGATCGCTGGGGGTGTCAAAAATCTGAAAGAGGGTGGAGAAGAAGAGGGGTCACACGTTTTTTTTTTTTTAAACCCAGTCAAAAGAAGAAGCAACACCGCCCGACAAATGCTCGGTTTTTTTAATCTTAGCCACACATTCATACATTCATGCGCTCCCTCTCGCTCCTTAGCAAACGCGCACAGACACACACACAAGCCTCTTATCTATCACACCGTATTTCTCGCCCACAAACAAGGAACACAGCCCACATTTCTCAACTTCAAAGCTGAGGAGCAGCACATCAAAGCGGCCGAGAGAGGGGGCCTGTGGAACAGCTTCCCTGCACAACTCACCATCCATGTTGCCGCTCTGATTAGAAAACGTAAAAGTGAAGTAAATACGGTCCCAAACAAGCAGTCTTGGCTTCGCTCCCTGTCCTATCTCTCGCATTCGAGAAGTTTAATTCAGTCACAAATAAAATAAAGCAGCTTGTTCTCCTCTACTGCTCTTTTTGTCTCCGCAGGTAGGTGTTTCGAGAAGTCATGGCAGGCGGTTGAAATCCTCCCGGCTGTTTCTACACCAACTGGGCTAAAGGTTTAAGTGCGGACTTCAAAGTGAAGAACCGCTGGCCTGGTCCCGGAAGAGACATAAAAAAAATGCTGCATCCTGTCTTCACAATTAGACGCAAAATAAAGCAAAAAAAATTAGCCACCGGGGGGCGAAATAATAACACTCAGTACATGATTAACATATTAAACTGTTTTCCATGCCAATTTCTGCTATCAAGCGTCATAAGTGAGGCATTTATGAGGGTTTAATAAACTTTTACACACAGGGAAGGACTAAGTTGTCTGCCAGGACCTTATCAAAGAAAGCAATCTTCAGCCAACTCCCTGAGGCTTTGGAGCTTCAGAAGTATTTGATCCACCGCGCCAGTACTATTATTCTCACTGTCTTTCCGTTACAACACAAAGTTTCAACAGGGACACAAAGCAAACAAAAGCAACAGTATGTTGACTGTGACCTCCTAAAGTGACAGAAGGGTTAGCACTCGCTGCCGCATTTTAGTTTTTACAATGGTCTCCTTTCTGCAGGCTTTTATCATTATAACCTGCCTAATTACAACTTTTCTGATATATTTTTTATTGTACAGTAGCGGTTCTTGAATGAATGGTGCCCTGGGCAAGAGCCCTAGCAGTCCATGCTGTTTAAAGCTGCAGCTTATCAGAACAACAAGAAACAAAAAATGTGATTTTCATAAGAGGGTTTTCAGTCGAGATGGACAAGGTCAATATGTAAATGCTGTAAAATCATTTTTGAATAGCTTTGACTTGTTTTTCACAAGCGTCTCAAGCTAATAAATGCCAAAAAAGCATTGAAAATCCCCTTTTCAGCAAGATAACACATACAAATTGGGACTGGTAGTAAGTTTGGGGCGTGGACTTGGCCTCCAAATTCCTCAGGTTTCAGTACAATCAAACTTATGTGATGTTCAAGAAAGTTGAATCCAAGTGGTGGATGATTAATTTGAGTGAATTATTTTGTTTTTGCTCCCTATGTTTTCACATGGCAGAATTGCCTGAACTACAAAGGGAAAAAGATGCATAACGCATAAACATTTGGGTAATATAAAGGGGGCATTAGTTGAGCTGAATTCTGTTTTGGGCCTTCATGTGGCCTTGGACCTTGGCACCGGCGTACACAATGATTTAAAACTTATTCTTTAACTTTTGGGCCCGATTTAATAATCCTGTGGAGTGAAACTGTCAAATAATTTACATATTAGTCACAGGATTTTAGCCACAAAGATGTGAGTGTAACACACTCGCCAGTTCCACATTCAGGGGAAAATGGCACAGCATGACATTTTGATTGAAATTGGACACAGAGCAAAGGCAAAGAGCTGTTCTCTAGTCTTTTAATTCACATGACTTCCCTAATGTCATTGTGACAGAATCTTAAAGAGTGGGTTAGACAGTGATCCAATCCCATGGTACTTCAAAGGCTATATTGTCCCTTTGATGTTGAAAATCAACTTTAAAGGAGGATATAATTATATAAGTCAGCGGATTCAAATTCACAAAACTCCCATGATGGTACAGGACAGGACAGCTAATGAAATCCAGCTTCTCTGAGGTCACTAAAAGATTATTAATTCATGCTGAGTTTTAGGAAGCAGGGAAAGAAACATAATGTAGAAACAACAATGTTCGCTTAAATTTGTGTGAAATCTTTGCCCCTTAATTCATCCACTTTGGCAAATATATATATTTGATATTTTAGCTATTGCTGTTATTTGGATGATTGTAGTGTATCAATACCTTAGCTTCATATATAATTTGTTAAGTCATTTTAAAATGGCTGGTCTGACTTCTCTGAAAAATCACTTCATATATTGTTTGTCATCTAAGCAACATGTGATGATTACTTGTTTGATTAGTTTGATGTAAAAAGCATGTTTTCCACAAAACATCTGCATTTCTGTAAAACGTTATCACCAACTTGTGATGACCAAAGTCGAACCAGTTATCTCCACCATCCATGCACCTGCTGTGCACCATATACTATCCCCACCACAATCGTTCCAGTCAACACCAGAGGGAAGAAGGAGGAAAAAGTCCAATTACTTAACAGAAAGACAAATGTTGCCCCATGCCCGTCCCACACTATCGCATATGCAAAAGTGTGGAATAAATAAATGGAAAAAAATAAACAAGGTCTTAATTTCTTTTTTAACAAAGCATGACATGCATTTGTAACCAACCCCCTTTACTAATATAGATCTCAATAAAACAAAATTCATTAAAATTTGTGGATGTAACTTGTGAAAATCTAAAAACATTCAATGGGTAGAAACATTTTCAGTCACCTACTGTCCTACAGATGCTCCCTCCTTTAATTCTTCTTTTTCTAATTGTTGCGAGATGTTGAACCCAAGAGACCACACCTGTTGACCACGGAGAGAGCGCTCTTGTGTCGAGCAGTAACAAAAGGGTGAGGTTGCTCTAAACTATCCACAAGAAACTCCTTTTTGAAGTTGACCTCGCCCTGACCCCTTTGTAAGGACTCTAACCAACTTACTGGGGGGATCCAAAAGCACTAAAAGCACAATGCAGGAACAAAAGTGCTGCCACCGACAGGCTACAAAGCCCCCCCCCCACACCAATAAAATAGGGTGACCTCAAGGCTAATTGAGAGCTCGTGATCTGGGAGAAATTAAAGGCATCTGGTAGGGCCACCGCAAATTGGAAATGAAACTCGTCTTTAATTAGAGCCTCCCTTACATGGCAAGGGAAAAACGTTCATTTCGCTCCTGTCAGCAGAGGTGTCATCAGGACGCACAGAAATAGACAGGGGAGTTAAATGATGGCACTGGAATGGAAGAGATGATTTGTTTGAAAGAAATCCTTTTCCCTCCTTTTTTTTTGTTTCTCTCTCCGTTTCCTTTTTAGCGATGTCGCTGCCGAACTGCAGAAGTCTTTGATGGTGCATCATTAGTTGCATCAGTCAAACATAAGGCCCGTATTAAACCCCTTTTTGTCACTTTTTCACAAGAACCTTTGGATTTGCATCACATCACAGCCAACAACCTGTGTTCCCACATCGCGGACAATAAATCCCATACAGCTTGTTTTTTGGTTGTTGTTGTTTTTTTAATCACTCTTTGCTCTTTCCAAAAATCCCCATACTAAAAAGGCCAAAAAAAAAAAAAAAAAAACACAGACGAAAGGGTGGATAATTGCAAATAACCCAAAATTTGGATGTTCAAAGGCTGTGGAGGGTTGGAGTGATAATTTTGGCTGAAGCATCGCCATAAACACTAATAAAATTAAGTGCATCGGTGGGGAGGAGGGGGCGTGGCCAGGCGTCCCTTTGAACAGACCCTGTGATCAGTTCCCCCTCTCAATTAGCGTATTGTCCACTTCTCCTTTCAGCTGGGAGGGAGGGGGAAACTCCCCCCCCCCCCCAGCTTCCCTTTGAAGTGATTATCCCTTTATCTCAAGCCTGAGCGAAGAATATCTTGGGGGACAATGGCAAATTAAAGCCCATATGGAGAGAAGCGTGAATGTCTGTTTGTAGGCTCTGAGAGAAACGGCAAAAAAAGGAGAGAAATAAACAGGGAAAGGAGGGAGGGAGGGAGGAAAAGTGTGGTAAACAGCATCGTTCTCCGTGCAGATGTCAACACATTCCCAGAAAAAAAAAAAGTAATTTAGAGTTGACACTTGTAGCAGAGAGAGTTTGTTGGAGAAGCTGAAGGAACTGCGAGGAAGAAGGATGGGGTGGGGGCTGGTGGAGGAGGAGGGGGCATCTATCTGCTCTGACAGATGGAGAAAGACAGAGAAGCAGGAACGGGGAGATAGAGGGATGAGTGTGGAGAAGTAAGAGGAGTGCAGTTGTCAGCAGAATCAGATGGCGGTCAGGCAGACGGGCTTGAAGAAGATACAATTAAAGTGTGGAGTTAAGACGGGCTTTGAAGTTGGACATGGTGCATAACACCCTTAAAGTTTGAGAAGCCAGCCATTCATTCGCTTGTTACGGCTTGTTAGAGGAGCATTCCTCTTTAAGGGCCCAATTTGACAAAAAACAAACTCTAATGTCAATTTAAGGGACAGTCTTAATAAATAACTGGTGATGACAAACAGGTGAAGGTTGCCAGCAGATAGGAAAATAGGCAAAACCTCATGGTCGTCTTCTGAAGCTCATTTGAGTGACTCAATAATAAAAGTGTGGGTGAGTGAATGTGTGAGCGCTGAGGATGAATACTTACTCTAACTTCCCCCCTCTCTCTTTTTCTTTTTCCCTACAATCCTGTTTATCGGTGGCTTAAAAGTTTAATAATGTGTAGGAACAATGCCTGCGATGCTTTGTCTGCACTCAAACTCCACCTAATGTGAGTAAATGTTTGCCAAGGCAGACAGGCAGAGTCTGTGCGTGTCTGCGTTTCCAAGGTGTAATTCAGTTTGCACAGTTTAAAAACCACCACTGGCGTGCCAAACCACATCCTTGTATTCTTCCAGTGTGTCTCGGTACATTTTAATCGCAACTTACGAGACATCTCTGATGTCCTTGGTGTCATCAGCACCGCATGCACCTTAATTCACAATCTCAAGCAAAAAAAAAAAAAGTTCCACATGTCTCCAACAAACACCTAAAATGAGTTATTCTGTATTGGATTTATAACTAAGTCTTTATAACTGTCATGTGAAATCAAACAACAAAAAGCAGTTTCTGGTGAGGAATAAATTAGGAAACTCCCCACATTTATACCCACTTTAAATGCACATGATGGGAACATCATCACTTTAAAACTCGGCCACTTAGTTTGAACCAGATATTAATAGAGAAACATAAAAGTGTCCCGCAGAAACGCCTGTTGGGACAAAATACCCAACACTGTCAGGAAAAACAGAAATTGCAGCAACATTACCATGATGTGAGCGAATTAAGTGGGGCACAATCTTGATGTTAACGTAGAGCATGTGATACTGTAATGTTTTACCGCTGCTGGACTAATTACATCACCTTCATTTTAATGATTTTAATGATTGCACTGAGACTTTTGTTTTCTTGTTTTTTAGATGGAAATGACATTAGTGGTAAAAATCCTGATTGAGCCTTTGTCTAAAAAAAATCATTTTATTTATGCAAACTGTGTTGTTAATACAAGCCGAAGCTGAAAACCAAGTAACATTTGATGTTATAAATTATCTCACATCAAAAAAATGTGAAATATCTAGCCTTCTTTTGAGCACATGATATTTTACTGATGCATCAAAGTTATTACAAAATAAATCCAACTAAGTCGTCTTTTTCTGCTCTACATGTAAAGTAGAACAGAAAAAGTCAAGAAGTCCAGGTTTTTCTAATTACTAATCCATGACTTTCTCTTCCCTTCATGAAGAAATAGGCAACAACACTACTGTGGGGGCTGAATCGCTATTTATTTTAACACTATTAGCACTGAGCATGACAGTAAAGGAGGTAAAAAAACATAAATATCCAAACTTCACTACAGCAAAGAACGTCATTATTTGGGTCAAAAAGTTTTAAAACCGCTAGTTTTGTCTGTCTATATGACAACCAGCTGTTTGGAAGGCATGCCAAACAACAACAACAACAAAAAATAAATAAAAATCTATCTATAAAGTATCTATAACCATGTGATGTGTAGCTATTAGTAAAATTATGCTTTTCTCTTTGTTGACAAATTGAAAATCACCTTTTGGTTTCGTGGGCTGGAGCCCATGGTATGATGAACTTCTTTAAATACAATGTTATGATTAAAAATCTTGTGACTTCAGGTATTATCCCATCTTTCAGCAGGATAATTATCAAAAACATATCCCTACATGGTTCATCTAAAACTATGTCAAACTTTCTCCATGATGACCTCAGTCCCCTAACCTAAATCCTATAGAAATCCCACCAGGCGAGCAGAGGAGGAAAGAGAGCAAAAGAGAGAAACCACAAGAGAGTTCAGGTGATTTAGAGAGAGAGCTTGTGTAAAGAAGTATTGAGAATGGTTTCTCTCTCTCTGTAGGTTTCTACCTTGTTTTTAGCACATGGCTAGGTTGACAAAACTTTATTTTGGACAACATGGAGCCCTTGGTGACTCAGTTGGTGGAGCAGCCGTACCATGTCCCTTCCCGTTCTTTCTGGACTCTGTTTCCTGTGCAATCATTGTACAATAAACCCCACTAGTGCCAAGAAAACCCCTAAAATGTTATTGATTATATTGTGTCAGTAAATAAATTTACTGAAAATGAAAACTTTCCCTCTAAATTTTCAATGTGAGGATAGATGACTACGGAGACCTCCAGGGGAACTGGGGATTTTTTTTTTCTTTTGCGTTCCCTCGCAAAACTTTTGCAAGGGAACGAGGAAAAGAAAAAAAAATCCCCATGTCCCCTGGAGGGCTCCGTAGATGACTGCATTAAGACAACAGAAGAAAAACCAGTAAGCCGATTTAACATGTGTGTTTGATAGATTGCGGTAAGGACTCGCTCAGACAGCAGACACAGCAGGATGGAGACAAATTACTTTTTTAAACAGCTCTTTACTCTTCTCCACACTTCTTTCCACGTTTTACTTCCTTGTTCTTGTTCACGTGTCACAAAGCTAACCAATCGAAAACTAGGCTGAGTGAACGAACAGAAGGTGTAACCCCAGCTTTAAAATCCGAATAGGGTAGATTAAGCATCAACAGTAAAAACATACAATAGCATAAAGGTGATTGCGTAAGTGCCTAATGACATATTTGAACGAGTTACAAAGAAATCTAAGAATTAACTTCTGACCTCTACACTCACGTAGCACAAAATAAGGAGACTGTTCGTCAAGCTCCTGCTTTAAGTGTCTATATAAGACAGTAGTACTGGGCTGTATTTAAACCAGGTTGTATAAAACATGCAATCAGTGCTTCGAAGACATGACTCATTGGAAAGAGATACCAGAAGATTTTGTTTACACCTGAGACTAAAACATGCCATTGATTAAGGCTGTAATTTGGATATTTTAGACCACAATTCTGACACTATGACAAGAACTGCTGAATAAAAGAGATGGCCACAGTTTGGTAAAACATGTAATATTGTTAGTAGATGCTTTTTGGCAGCGTTCTTAAACACAAAAGGACAATAAATCAATGACAGACTGATGTAAAAATGAATTTATGTTCACTGTTGTTGGCATTATGGACAACAGTTGTAGATTGTGCAATGCAAAAGCAAATAGACTGAGGCTAATCTGAACAGCAAGTCAATGTATCATTATGACTGATTAATGAGTTCCACCCACTGGATGGTGCACAACGCCACTGTTTATATCTTTACATGATAGCAACAAGAAACAGAAAAAAACCACCATAAGACCAACAGAGAGAGGTGACAACGCTCCTTTGTCTGAAGAACAAGTGGCACAGACGGTCCTTGTGATATCAGCATATCCACACCCTGCCAGTTCTGTCACGCTCCGACTGAAAGGCATGCACGATGCGTGGCAGTGTCGATACAAAGTCAGATTCCGTGAAACAAACCAAACAACCGTCTGTGTACATAGAATTAATCAAATATTCCATTACCATCCTCACGGAAAAGACTGGTCTGTGTTGTTACGTTCAACCCTGTTTTGTTTTTTTTTATTCTGCCCCATTAAACACCAAGCTGCTTCCTGCTGCTGGACTCAGAGCTTTACACAGGATGTGCCGACAGAAAAAGAGACAAAATAACTCAATCATCCTGTAAAAAATGTTTGGCACCTTTCGACCAGGTGAAGGACGACGATAAAAGCAACGAGACTGTTAAGTTTAATTTTAAAGTTAGATTCACATTGTGTACGAACACAGGATGTGACAAACATGCACTCATCTTTCATTCCTATTGTTGAATATTTATCTGATGCCACAGCAACATCATGTAGAGAAAAGAAGTCCAGGGTGGCAAAAAGAAGGCTAGTTTTTTTTTTTGGCTCACAAGTAAGACAAATTTTGATTCCAAAATCTCTAATTTTGGATAAATAAGAGATGAGACTGTAAAGCCAAGCCTTCTTGTCCAACATCAGTGTTTGACCTAACAAATGAGCTTCTGGAAGAACGATCCAATGTCCCATGAGCACAAACTCTCACAGGAAACCTTCACAGAAGAGTTGAAGCCGTTTCAAAAGGATTTGATAAATTATATCGATTAAAAATGGGACACCACTTTAGTTTCATGTGTGAAGGCAGATGAGCGATTTTCTTTTGCTGTGGCCGGTACGTACCTTTAGATTCAAATGGCAAATGCCAAGCAGTTTTAGTGGCAAACTGCCCAAAGCAGAGACTTTCCTTAAGAACTTCCGGTTGGGGCCAAAATATCTGTTGCTGTCAAAAAAAGAAACAGTACTGCATCATCCTACATGCCAATGTTGAATAATTTATGTGCAAATTACAATACCAAAGTAGTCCCTGCAATACTGGTAGAATCACTGTAAAAAGCACAATGTGTTTTTACACATAACACAGTTGGAAAAGTACTGGGTTTGTGTCGAGTATAAGTAAATGCTGAATTTCAAAGGACAAGAAGTCTACCGCAGCCCCATGATTCATACGCTGGAGCACGGCTATCCTCATAAAATATGGGGATTGCATAAACGTTCAATGAATCCCAAATGTGAAAGTAACATGTCTTTGTTTATTTACCCAGTAAAGTAAACTCACCCACCCAAACTGCAAACGAGGAGTCAAAGAACCAAACAACTCAAAACTCCTTGCTTTTCTGTGACGAAGTTAAATAACAATTAACAGACTTTCATGGTTTCACTGTGAGTCACAGTGTCTTTAGGCTGCGCTTCACGCGCAAGTCTCCAAAAGCATCTCGTAGTGAAATCACAAAGTGAAGTTGCTGGGCAAAAACCACCCAAAAGCCTCATTTGTAGCATTCAATCACTTTTAGTCTCAAACCGCAATGACTCATGAATGTACAAACAAAACGGTTGGAGCAAAACAGAATGTTTGGCTCCAGAATGAAACACTGATCTTCACTTCTTTTTTTTTTTCTCCCTTCTTTAAGGCAGTGATATTTTTTAGCGAGCCAGACCCACCTACTGGGAATAAAGGAAGTCCCACATGAAGCAAAAAAGAGCAATCATACAGGTGCTCAGCACCGGCCAGCTGCATAACGTTCCTTTAATCCTGAAAGAGTTTCCAAATCCATAACTAAAACTAAGATAAAAGTGTTCTGACCCTATTGTGGAATGTTTCCCAGTGTCATGCAGCTTCCCAGCAGGTGTGCAGAGGGGAGGGGGAGTTTCAAAACATATTGCACAGCAGATAGGCAAAGAGGAACATCATCAAAGCTACGCTGCTTTGCACCTCACTGACTGCTCTGACAACCGATAGGGAAAACTTTCCCACAGAGAGGAAAAAAAAAAGATGGAGAAAGGGTGCAGAACTGGAAAAGAGAGATGTAAAATGAAAGTACAGAAAGGGGGGGGGGGGGGGGGGGGAGAGGGAAAAAAAGCAGAGGGGAAAAAAGGGTCAAAGAATGGAGAGGGGAGCTATAGAAGGACAGAAAAAATATGTATAATGTCATTTTCATGCAATTTAACCAAGTTGAATGTGGGGTTGAAAACAGATCTCATGGGAGAAAACTTGTGAAACTTCTGTCCTGAGAAGTAGCGAATAGCAACCAAAAAAAGAGAAAACAAATCTCTTTCTATCACTTACTGGTGACGTTAGTCAAAGCAAAGTTCTGAAATACTTTAGAGAAAATCATTCTAAGCATATCTTGTCATTAAAGCTGCACTAGATAACCTACAACATTGCTCCTGATCAGAAACAACCAATCAGACCTCGGAGGAGAGTCTTAGTGCTGCCAATCATCCTTGTGTACTCGCAGCCCACACCCTGCTCTACAGCTAGCCTACAGTGAATGTGCAGAATAGTTAGCATGGCCACCAATGACGCTGGACGAACAAGTTTACTGTAACATTATGTTGCTTCTCCGCCATTAGCATAGCTGAAGCAAACCTGCAATCTAGAGCTTGTACACAAGGAAATGTGAGCAGTACATACACGAGCATGACTTACAGTGCTAAGACCCTCCTCTTGGCTCTGACTGGTTGTTTCTGACTGAGATTGGTGTATTTCTGTAGATAGTAGAGCTCACATTCTCCGCAGATTATCTTTCTGAGATTATACTTTCAAGACAAAGTGACAATTAAAAAAAAAACATGTAAAGAACATATTTTTTTATAAGGGTTACCTTCTGCAGCTTTCAATGAGACAATACATGCGATATGCAGCAGTGAAAACTCATCTGCAAACAGGAGACCTTAAAGAGAAACACAAAACTAAACAAGAATTAAATACAATGTCTTGCTAAAGTATTTACACCAACTAGAGTTTCTCACATTTTGTCACGTTACAACTACATGCAAAGAAGTTAATGGGGATTTCATGTGACAGTGCAACATGAAGTATACAATTGTGAAGAGGAAGGAACATTACATGAAGTAAAAACCTGAATAGTGTGGTTTCTACTAATGTTCAGCCCCCTTTATTCTGTTGCAACAAATAAAAACCCATTGCTACTAACTTATATTAGCAAATCTTGGTCTATCATACGAGCCCCGCAGCCTTAGATAAACCTTTGCAATTGAAGAATTGCTGAATGTTATTATTGACAAACAATGCACATAGTCTTTTCTCTTTCTTTAGCATCTCAAGTCATTGTTGAAACACATTACGTCTAACGGGGACACCAAAAATATGGAAAAGTTCCCTTCAACTTAATGGGAAACACTTCCATAATGTCCATGCTGGTGATAACAGGTATAGGCCATAATTACATTTATTTAATCCGCTTTGCAGTTGCATCAGCAGGGCAGGAGAATAACAGACACTGTGAGAGCGAAGGGGTCGTCAAAGTTCACCGGGCTTCACATTAACTAGCAGAACCACCTTGGAGTTGAGCAGAGGCAAAGAAGTTCAGCCGTCATCACCGCTGCTCTGGAGCTGCTGAAGTGTGTCGACAGAGCTGCATGAAAGAAGCAGAACCTGAAGATGCAGAAATGAATGCTGAAACGAAACAAAAGGCTGAGGGGAAGGTACAGCTCCTCATTGTAAACTACACTTCTCCCCTACTTTCTGCACAGATAAAAATCTGGTCACTGGTGCCATAAAATGTAAGCAGAGGGAAAAAGCCCCCGCCCCCGTCGTCGGCAACGTTGTTTTAAAGTGGAAATGAGGCTGATGGCAGACTTGGTGATTAGCCCCGCAGCTAACATGAAAGGAAAGGAAAGAACAGCTGCTAATTTTCTCCTTTGACCTTTGCCTCCTGCTGGTATTTCATACAAGCTCTGATTTATGAAGGAGTTCGACAACAAGCTGCTACCGGACAGATTTTCATGAGAGAAAGACTCAGCCACATTAGACAACCAATAGGACCCATCAGATGTTGTAGAAACTGATCTATGATCTCATCTTTTCATTTCAGTCTGCCCTTGTGTGTTCTGTGTGCGGTGTTGATTTGATCTATTTCCCCTTCTTTTTATTGAAATGTTTTATAAAAAAAAAACAAAAAAACAACAACAAACAAACAGTTTTTTGATATTTTCACTCTTCCAGCCATGGACTTCTACTAGCTGGGGAAACTTAGAATCCCTATTTTTGCTTTCATAAATGGCACAATAGTTCCTGTAATTACATAGACAGAAAAAAATTATATTTTTGAAAACACTGATGCTTCGAGCCTGACTTACAACAACAGGCACGTAATACATGACAACAACAGTGGTAGTTTACATGTTTGCCATCTTGTAATTTATCTGTTTTATAATTCGACATGACACGGAGAAGAAGTTCAGTGTCATCAGTGCTCTACACAAAAGGCTCCACTCGCGCTTTGTTGCTTTCCTTTTGCATGTCCCAACGTCCATGTTTAGCGCCACTTACATTTCTGGAAACAGTTCCATGTGAACATCCATCCATCCATTTTCTGAACACCCTTGTCCCTCAGTGGGGTTGGGAGGGTTGCTGGTGCCTATCTCCAGCTAACGTTCCGGGCGAGAGGCGGGGTACATCCTGGACAGGTTGCCAGTCTGTCGCAGGGCAACACAGACACACAACCATGTGCACACACACACACACCTAGGGGCAATTTAGACAGACCAATTAACCTAACAGTCATGTTTTTTGGACTGTGGGAGGAAACTGGAGTACCTGGAGAAAACCCACGCATGCACAGGGAGAACATGCAAGCTCCATACAGAAAGACCGGGGCTGGGAATTGAACCCAGAACCTTCTTGCTGCATGGCAACAGCTCTACCACTGTGCAGCCCCCCATGTGAACATGTTTTTTTTTTTTTTTTAAACCCACAACCGATTTTATAAAAATAAAAAAAAAGTCTCCATGTGGAGGGGGCCAGTGTTTTCCTTTCTTTTCTGAACTCTATTGTTACAGTTAAGTCTCGTGTAAAAATGACCCTTCAAGTGGGGCCAGCACACACCCGGGAAGTTAAGATCCGGCTGCTCATTCTCTCCTCCTCTGTCTTTATTATTGTCTGACTCTTGTCCCGCCTTTTGTTGTGTCCGTTTGCTGAAGCGGGAGAGAGGAACAGGGAAGCAGCTTTGAAAAGGCTCTTACTAGAAAACCCTTCTTCAAGCATGCAGGTTGGATGTTGGCTTACAAATCACAGAATGACTCATGGTTATGTATTCAGTGATTCATTCAGGTCATGTGAAGTATAAACAGTTATTTTAATCCTACGCCGTGTTTATGTAAAGACGAGGAGATCTACGTACCAGAAGTTTCATTTGTGTTTGTTTAATCTAAGAGGTCAATTGTCTCTCAGGATTAAAAAAAAATAAAAAAAATCATGTAGAAGTTTTTACTCAGGACTCACAGAAACAACTATCAAAGCAGGACTTCATAATCTGATGAATTTAAAGTTTTTTATGCTGATACACTAAAATATTAGTAGATCAGCCTTTTTTGCACAAATTAGGCCATTTTATGGGGGTGAAACACCAGAAAGCTGAAGTAATTTCAGCTAAAAAAAAATAAGTCATTAACTGCAATGGTCAGAAAGTAGATAAACAAAAATAAAAAGAGAAGAAAAAGGAATATTTTTTATTTCCTTTTAAGAATTAAAAACTATTTTGTGCCAATAAATTTTAAACTAGAAGTAGAAGGGTCAACTACTTTAAGCCATCTGAGCAATCATCAAATACTTATTTGAATTATCATAATTATTTGTTTGAATTATGATCACTAAGCAAGCTACCATATTGTTTCCATCTCACCAGAGATGTTCCTTACTATATAATATAATGCCTTTTGTTTTAACATTTATTTTAAATTAGAGTTTTTACCTCCATCAGCACTGCTTCTCACATAAATAATTACTGCAAAACTCACTGAAGAGAAGCTGGAATGGGTTAAAATCAGCACAAGTAGGTCAAAACTTTACAAAATATGCCATTTAGTTCTGACTGATGCTCTTCTTATGCAAAATAGGAGCAGCAGTTTGTGAAGGGGGAATCATATAACCACATATCCGTACAGTAGACCAATATACAGGTGCATCTCTGCAAATTAGAATATAATTTAGCCATTCATTATTTTAACTTGCTCAATTTACCAAGTGCAACATTATTGTAAACATTATTTACACACACCAATATTTTTTCAAGCCTATATTTTTGCTGGTTATGATTTTCTGATTACAGCAGCAAAAAATATGACGTATAAAACCAATAAAAAAATTAAATTTTAGAAATGTTGGCATAATGAATAGTACCTGTTATACCCACTTACAGGTTTTTATTTTTTAAAAGTTATATTGAACCTGACAAACGAGCCTAGGAGTAATGCATATTATAATTTACCGAGATATACCTGTAGATATTTTGTTAAAAACTGGTTGTCAAAGGAGGAATGAAAGGTCATCTGGGATGTTTTCCATACAAAGACAAAACCTGAAAAAGTTGCCTTTTTTTTTTTCAGTCTTAAAGTTCAGACTAGAAGTCATCAAGTCATCACAAGCTATTTCCAGTCAGCCATGTTGACATGCTGCACGTTTTAAGCTACAGCCACCTTTTGTTCCAACCCTCTGGGTTTCATTCAGAGTTCAAGCAGATCATTAGCAAAGTGATTACAGTGAGAGAGAGGGCATCCATTAAGAAAATGTGAGTGTGTGTGTGTGTGTGTGTGCGTGTGTGTGTGCATATGTCCCTGTCTGCGTGTGAGTGTGTGTGTATCAATCTCTCTAGTGTGGGTGACGACATGGAGCTGTTTGTCTTTCTCATAAAAGGGAAAGGGATGAAAAGGGCTGGTCTACCAGCTGGACCTTCAATCACACTGGGACAACGTGACTTTAGAGATCCTGGGCAGCTGGGGCGGCAGGGACCGACGGTGTGTGAGTGTGTGCTGAGCCTTTTAAATTAGGATCCTGTTTTACATTTTTCATCTCAAATTCAAAATCATGCATTTAAAATTCATTTTATTTTATTTTTGTAGTTTGGACAGGTATGCCCAAACACGTACTGCTGTTTAATTTTACTGTCTTCAAAAGGTTAACACACGTTGAAACAACAAGGGCTGACCTAAATTTGAAATAAATTGCAAGAACTCTCCCAGACCAGTAGTGGTGATGATGTCAACTTTACCAAATAAAAACAGAACCTCTGGATTGACCCGTCTTACTCTAAACTGTTTTAGCTTGTAGCTTGAGACACATATTTACCTCTTTCATGTGATTTATAGTGCCTTCCAGAAACACACAGTCCTTCCCTGCCATGTTTTGTTATGCTAAATCCGCAAACATCTCTGTATCTTATTGGGATTTTTTTTTTTTTTTTTTTTGATAGACAAAAACAAAGCAGCAAAGTCGTCATGATGTGGAAGACAAAAGACTCGTTTCACAAAAAAAATAATAGTTGTAATAAAAATCCATAAAATCTAGTGCAACTGACTGTTTTTAGACGTAACCTGATTAAGAGTTAGCATTTTTGTGATTTAATTACATTAAAGCCACAGAGATTTAGTAGAGAAAATTAGTGAGTAAACTTCATCATAAAGGCAAAGGAACACACCCGACAAGTCTGGGATGAGGCTGTGAAGAAGTTTAATGGTGGTTTATAAAACGGCATCCTGAGCTACAAACCTACCAAAACATGGTTCTCCATCTAAACTGACTAGTTAGGACAGGAGAATAATACTCAGAGAATACAGGCAAGAGGGCCCCAATTATCTTCACAGCTCGAATGGGAGGGCAGCTCATGCCCTCCACAGACCTGACTTTTGTAATAAAGTGAAGAAATATGGAAATATCACACTAATAACAGCGGCATGATATTCAAAAATTATATCAAACATCTTCTAAGTTGCAAAAGAATCCCTGCAAATACCATCCTAAACCCACAATCCTGAAGACAAAACATAGTAGAGGAAGCGCTATGGAGGAATGCTGGTTTTTCAGCAGGTACAGGAAAACTGATAAATGTTGATGGGAAGATTGATGGAGTTAAAAACTGAGCAGTCCTTGAAGAATATAATCTAAGGTCTGCAAAAGACTTGAGACAGAGGATTGTTCCACTTCTAGTGGGATAAACATGCAGCTAAAGCTGGAAAATTAAATATGAAGTCAGTTTAGACTCTGAAATACAATGAAGGTTCATGAAGGAAAAAGGAAAGTTTTAGGATGAACACCGGACTCTCATCTTAGTCTGCCTTAGTTTTTCGTATGTTGGTCTTTTTCAAAGGCAAGTTCACAAAATTTAAATTCAAATATTATTTTGTCTGTCCTATCATTTACTGTCAGCTCTCCATTTTGAGGTATCAGATAACACATCAGATTAGCAAACAATACAAAGCAAAACCAGCAGAACAACATGACCAACCTCTAGAATCAGAAATCAAAACCAAGTGTTTTAAAAATTTTCTGCAATTCAGTGAGAAACAGCATAATGCAAAGCTACCAGTTTAATGTATTGACCAGTTTTTTTCCATTTATGATGCGTACCTAACATAAAGCAAAGTTTTAATACAGTACATAAAAACATTTTAAAAAACCTCACTTACTTATCGCAGCGTGTCCTACTGATTTCTTCCGCACATCAGCCAATTCCTGCAAGAAACAAACACAAAACTATATTCATGCTGAAATGAGCACACCACAAACAACAGACGAAAAAAGCCTGAGCCAAATTGTCTTGATTTTTCACATTAAGCTCTTGAAGTTGTGATATAATCTGCGATACGGCATAGAGGGGAGAGCTAATACTAGCTGAAAGCTGTTGGAAGAACAGGAATGCCCCAGCTAAGACCTCAGCTGCTGCACACATGAGGTGAAAGTTCAAAATCTTTGCACATTCATGCCGAGACATTCCACAGACAAAACTCGTCATATTTCCATTCAGAGCCCCCGGCACAGCTGCACGGCACCAAAACCTAACGCAGCCAGCTCCAGTGACTGATATCCATCTCCTTTTAGCATAACAACAAAAAGGGCCTTTCTGCTGGGTGTGTTGCACATGTTATTATTGCACAGCATAACATTGCAGATTGTTCAAATGAATGTGTTCATGAGTTGAGCTCAGATTGTGGAGAACTTTGAGCTGAACGCTACTGATTTTTGAGTACGGAGCACGAAGGGAATGCAGTTTATCTTGAAGTCATTTCACAGTTTTCTGTTCGAGTGACTTCCAAAAATTCCCAGAGAAAAAGTCGCAGTCAGTCATTTCCCCTCGAGGCGCGCTCTCAGTCTGCTTACTCATATAGGTAATTTAGCTGCTCCTCTCGCTTTAAACTTCACTCCGCTGTATCCAGCTTTGCTTCACCAATAAGGATATTCCTGAAGGTTCAACTTCGAACTCTTAAATCCATCAGGATGCACTGAGTGTTTGCATTTATTTTCTTGTTTACGGAGTGAAGATGGAGTAAAAATGTCTGTCCAGCCATTAGATGACCTTACTGAGGACTGGCATTGTGTTGTGAGTAATATCTAAAATGAATTGAATTAATGACCGCAGTATAACTTAAGCGGTTTAACGTAATTTAGGATCTGAATTTACCAAGATAACTGCAACTTGGTTGTTCACTGTTGCTGTGGGTTTTTGAATGTGCAGCTGCAGTCAATTACAATTAGCAATTATAAAATACAGTTTATGTTACAAAGGAAGATAAGAGAGAATAAACTGATGCTAGTCAATAACATAATCCTTATACTCATTACCTGTATTGTATTTCTGAAATCTGACTATTTACATTAAATGAATGAGGACTGTAAACTTAGTTCAGAGTATCTAAGTGCTGAATGAACGTTATTCACTTCTACGTGGCTCAACTGAATTTAGAACAAGTTCTCGTTAGGGAAGAACTTGCACAAAACAAAAACATTTAAACCACAGGTCAGGAATGAGAAGGCGGTTGAAAAGACGAACACAGAAGTGTTCGCTCTTTGATGTTGGAGGCACAGACGAGTCGTGTTGATCTTTGGATGAATGTGCGATGATTAAACTCACCTTCACAGACATAGTTGTATAACCGCAGAACAAAGCAGGAAAAAAACAGTAACACACCCCCGTTTATAAAGATCTGAGTCGGTGACATAACTGGCCCAACTTGTTGATGAAGTAAGGATTGAAAAAAAAAATAAAAAAATAAAAAGAGACATGTGTGCAATGACATCATTAAGCATATTACCGGTTACCGAGATGCTCGCAGGGTAAACAGGTTGAAGGACGAGGTTTCGAAAACCCACATCAAAGGAGTAGGTGTGTTACAAGTCCAGGAAATTACAGTGCACGACGAGTGTGACAGCTTGCTTCCCTGCCAAAAAAAAGTCTCCCATATAAACCTCTTCAAAGAAGGATGAGAGAACGCTCAAAGTATCTAAATGATTCCTGTTGTTTGTTCAGATCGTCAGACCTGCGGTTACCTTGTGAGTCCAGTTTGGACTAAAACCGAGTAAGTGCGCCGTGTTTGGATTCAACACACAAATCTTTCACTTTTGGGGGAGATGACAGTGGACGGGTTTGTGACCCTGCAGCAGTGATAGCTACGCCTGGTAGCAGCAGGGGAAGGGCTTCAGACACATTCTTTAAGCAGCCTCAAAAGAGGGAAAAAAAAAAGGTTGCTTTTTTTTTGTCCATTTTGGAATGCAAAAGATATTTCAGTCAAGAGCGCTAGAGCAAAAGCCTGTGGTTGTGTGGGTGAAATTCGGGATTGCATCCAATTCTCAAAGCCTTGAAATACATATGCCACACAATGTTAAAGCGTTCGCTTTCACAATTTACAATGCATAAACATTGCGCTTTATGCAGGCCCAAGGTGATTATTTGCCCAGAGGTCTAGTTTCAGCTATTTCAGGTTACTTGAGGCCACCCCGTGATGCCACCTCACTAAGTGATTCTTGAACGTGTCAAACCACAACCCTCCCTCCCCACGCCCCCTTCCCGCCCTCCGCCTCGGCCCAGAAAACACCGACTGTTTAGACTTCAAATGTCTAACACAGATTGACCAGAAAGCACGAGCTACAAAGAGCAACTCATGACCGGACTGAGAGGAAAAAATACACCATTTGGTATTCATGTCGCTTTTGTACACTCGCCTCTTTTCTCCATCGCTCACCGTTCCCACATTTCGGCGTTAAAATGAATGAGGGAGGTCTGCTTCACATACAACTGTAACCACCACTTACATTCACAAAACATAAATCACGCTCTGTACAAGATAAATTCTTGCAAGCGAGAGCACCTGGAGCAAAAAAAAAAAAAAAAAAAAAAGGGGGCTCTCCAGATCATGCATTCACCGCATCGCCTGCTCTGCACATACAGAGCATGAACTTACTGTCTGCAGCTCAGATAGAAAAGAGAATGCACCAATTTCTTCTTTTTCGAAAAAGTTGTGAAAAACCTAAGCCGAGCGGCTTTGCCACAAGGGCCCCACTGATGTATCTTAAAAGGCCGACTTCTTAGTTTGCATTTGATTGTGCGGCTTTTTAGCAGCCGGTAACGGGTAGGAACTGCAAAAGGGAAAAGACAGGACGAGCTCCTGGGCCTTTAGAAGTCTTGTCAAAAGCCTTTCCTTTTTCTCTGCTTTGTCCCGACGATATTCATCTTGCCAGCTGAAAAAGTGAAGACGGCAAAAACTTTGGGCTTGAAAAGAACTTTTCAACTTCTAAGAGACAACCTCGCAACAGGATAGAGCATTTGAGAAAAAAAAAAAAGGGAAAGAGTAAAAGAGAAAAAAAACCTTGAAACAGTTGGAATGGAAAGGACTTCCAATCTGAGAGACACGTTAGAGAATCAGAAAGCGTGTTTTCAAAATGGAGCAGAGATGAATGTGACATCGTCTTCGCGGTGGAAAGATGAACCAGTCGCACGTCGGGTGTGCTGATTGTGCCGTACTTTGCCT
This sequence comes from Poecilia latipinna, assembly GCF_001443285.1. NCBI lineage: Eukaryota > Metazoa > Chordata > Actinopteri > Cyprinodontiformes > Poeciliidae > Poecilia > Poecilia latipinna. Next base: position 713,016 of record NW_015112796.1, on the reverse strand, counting down.
GCTTGTACAGGTGCATTTTAATAAATGTGACTCTGAGAGAATAATTTATTCCCTTCACTCAATTTAAAAAGTTGAACTCATTTTATAGATTTCTGCCAACTTTTAACTGTATATTCCTTTAAATTCTTCTGATTGGACAGCTGATGAAAACCCCAAATCCAGTATATGAGGGAAGGAAGAATATTTTTGATATAGAGATGTTATGTTTTGACCTACAGAATCACTAAAGGGATGACTTGACTGCTGACAGTCAATGACACACTCAGTAGAAAGACAGTAAAGACCCAGAATGTTTCTAGATACACAGCCGGAAGCATTTTCGCAAGTTTTAAGTTAAAGGAGAGCTGGTCTATGCCACCTGGTGGCAGAAAGGAAAAGCTGTTAATGACTAATACCAGATACCCAAGGAGGAAAGTATTTAAAAACTAGGGGTGCACCAAGTTATCGGTGCCGATTTCCTTAATTTTGGGAGATCGCTGATCGGCAGATTACACATACGAAGCTGATCTTATCCATTGATCTTTTCTAGCTTGGTATAAGAATCAACCACTGTCCTCTTTTGCAGTCCGGTAAGAAAGGTTTGACTGACAGACCGGCCCTCCATCTTATGTCTGCATGTTTACAATTAACAATACTGACCCCACTGTTGCCAACTCAACAACTTTTTTGCTATATTGAGTAACACTTCAACATTTCAGACAAAAAAATTGGAATAGGCCAAAATTGGGATCGGCAGGTTAAGCTTTTTAAAAGATCGGTAATCTGCGATCGGCCAGAAAACTGCAGTCGGTTCAGCCCTATTAAAAATCCTTGACTTACTGCAAAGAACGTGCAGGAAGGCTTGGTAGCAGCAGCCCCTGAGGTTTCATGTTGAATTTGATAAAGAACTGCTGCATGCCTGACCTTCAAGATGTTTTCTAATGCTGATGCAAAGACAGGAGCGAAGGCAGCTCCAGTTGGCTCACACCTTTATAAACAGAGCAAGTACGTTTCAGAATGCTCCTCTGAAGAACGTCGAATCGAAACTGAAACTTTTTGGTCTCTGAAACGGTAATATGTCTGATGAAGAGCGAATGAAGCATAGGCTGAAACACCAACAGCGAAGTACGGTGGTTTGTTGAAGCTCTGGGCTTACCCTGCTCTCTCTGGCACTGCTTTTGCAGCAAGAGGATTCCTTGGTTTGAATCCAGACCTGATGGTTTTTCTGCATGGAGTTTGTAGTTCTCCCTCTGATTGTGTGGGTTATTTCTGGGTACTCTGCCCATAAGTCGAAGGCCAGTTACGTTAACTGGTCTCTCCAAATTGTCCGTAGGTTTGAGTGAGAGCTTGATGTCCTGTGTGTCTCTGTGTTGGAGTCAAACATGACAAATAACTGGAGAAAGTTACCTGCGACCCTGCAACTGTAGGCAGTTTGGCAGTGGATGAGTTTGCCAATAAACTGTTAAACTAATTAAGTTAATAAATTAACCTTCAATAGGCTCGCTGCATCCTTTTTGAACGTATGGCGTTATTATTTTTCCATGGTGAGGAAGTGTTTGTGTTGCCTGCAACGAACTAATACATTTTAGACAACATTTCGCTTCAACTGTTTAATAAAGCTACAACAGCATTTACTTTGTCAAAAACATCACTGAGACCTTATAAAAGTGTGCGGGGCAAAAAAAGAAAACTTTAATTCAACAACTTTTTACCTCAACTCGGCTCATCTCTCCAAAGAGAGCTGACTTCATCACCTCATCTCAGGAGTTTGACGAAAATGAGCGCTAAGCTCTCGGATCTCTTCCTTTTGCTCAATGGCAAAATGAATAAATAATATTCCTCCCTTTAATCGACGCACTCAGCGATAACAAAGAGACTTTGAGACACTTTGAGGACACCTAACGATCAGAAGCGTCAGGAGGTGTTCTTCGTTTTCCGTGATGGACAGACAGATCAAAAAACAAGCCCCCTTAAAACGCTTTTACCCACTTTAGAAAATAATCTCTCCCCCCCCCCCCCCTCTTTCAAGCACAAAAGTGGAAAGAAGAGAATAGTTTGTTTCATCTCCACTCTCTTCTCCGATTTCAAAGTTATTTTGCCCGTGATGAAGCGCTCTGTATTGACGACTTCGAAGGTGCCGCGTCTCTTGATGGAAGTGACATTTTATCTATATATAGTGTTAGGGAGCGCTTCAATTTAACTTTGTGTGGCGCGGAGCACGCCTGCGTTGATGTGGCTGACAGCTGGCGGTTGAAAGACGTGGGGAAGGTACAGAAGATTCAAATGAAGCTTTGCGGTAACAACGGGGCTTGATGTATGCTAATCAATCGATGGAATGGAAAATATTCTTTTGTGATGGAGGGAGAGGGAAAGAGGGAGGGGGGGAGGTGAGGTTGTAAAGTGAGTGATGGAAACTTGTCAGACACAACTCACGGCGATATCAAAAAAAGTCACAAAGTTTGCTGCGCTGCACAAGAGCCTAAATCGCATGTGGTATATGCTACAAAAGGCTCGACTTGAAAAGGATTGTATTTGATATAAAGGAAAAGAAATTGGGGCAATTCTCCATATGGTGTGGAAGCACGATAGGTTCTTTTTTATTCTTTTTTTTGACAAGGAGGGAGCAAGATTTGTGTGTGTGTGTGACACCTACAGTGAATTCCTCAGAAAAGTCTCAGTCTGGGTCTGTCTGAGCCTTTGCAATCCTTCAAAGGAAGCAGGCCACAGAATGTGGAATTTACATGACAAAAGACACCCAACTGTCTCAGCCGATTAAGGTGAAACATACGATCAAACAAACATGTTGGATCAAACATATCAAACACTAATATTAATTAAACTAGAGTGGAGGGGACCGAACACAAAATGTTCTGTAAGGTCTTAAAAACCAGGTGAAATTGTTGTTTTGCCACATCTTTAATACAGTGCCTCGCAAAGGTAGCCTCATCCTTTGAATATTTTTCATAACTTCTCACATTACAAGCACAAATTCAGATGCATTTTATTTGGAATTCACATGATAGACCAACACAAAGATGTGGACAAAGTCACAAGGAAACCTGGTTTTCACAAATGGAAGCCCAGAAATATGGCATTCTGCAAATGTTTCAACAATTACGTGGAGAGGATTAGAGAACAAACAGCATCACTAAGGCCAATAAACAAAGCAATTATTCCAAGGAGAATATCAGCAGGAGAGTTAGCAGAGTTAAGACAACAGTCTGAGCTTTGGACATCTCACAGAACCCCGAACAATTCATCATCTGAGAACATAATGAGTATTACAAAGCTGTAATATCTACTGTGGACTTCCACTCAAACTGACTCCCCCAGTCAAAACAGGCGTGGTTTGATAGAGGCATTGTCCACAACGAAATGTAGCCACTACTCTGAAGGAAATACTGCATTTTGCAAATGTACACAAGGACAAATATCTTCATTCATGTGCTGTCATCAGAGGAATCTAAAGTGGAACAGTTTGGCCATAATGACCTCCATTTATAGAGGGGGGGGGGACTTTTGTAAGCCTGGGAACCCCACCAGAAACTGATGCACCTCATAAAACAGATGGTGTCATGAGAAAAGAACATCATGTAGAAATTACTGACACAGCATCTAAAGCTTGGGGGCAAATGGACATCGAGCCGAAGCATTCAGCCAAAGGTGATCAAAGACAATAAAGTCAATGTTTTGCGGTGGCCACTCACAAAGGTATGATCTTAATCCAATAAAGAATTTGTGAGTAGACCTGAAAAGGCATGCAACCCTAACCCAGGCATTTTACAAACCTGACACAGTTTCACCAGTTCTGTCCGCCTTTGGTTTGGTCCGATTTAACTTCGGTCGGCGAGAGAAAAATGTTGCATGCATCGTTTCCTTCGGCGTATGTAAACTTCTCGTTTCAGCTGTAACTCTGGAGGAGATGCAAAGATCCACAAGCTCAGGTTGGAGAATCAAACAACAGAACAACTGTCCCCCCCACCAAACCTGGCTTCTACGGCTTAGTGACAAAAAAATAGCTATTAGTAAAAGAAAACCATTTAAAAGCTGTTTGCTATGGTGCACAGGCGAGATGAGAGCAAAATGTAACTTTTTGGGTCATATGCAAAACCCAATATGTGGCAGGAAGCCAACAATGCACATGACCCAAACCAAATGGATCCTCATAGTAGAGGCAGCATCATGCTGTGACCAAGTTTTTCTCTCTTCTACTGGAACACCAAACCCAGAGCGAAGGAGGAAAGCTTCGGATCAAATTACATTAGCCACTTATGTTTATGTCCAGACTGAAATGCAACAGAGTTGAAAATTGGTGTTCACAGATTCTGTCCATCCAAAATGCATGAGCTTGAGCAACGCTGAGAAAAGAATGTGCGAAGGTCGTAAAGAGCGGCTCCAAAAGACTTCCAGCTGGATTGAGGTGATTTAAGGTTCCACCAAGCATTCATTTTGGGCTGAGGATCCTTCGGATTTTTATTTGTTCATTTGAAAAACTGCATACTTCCACTTTATAACTATGCGCAACTTAGTGTTGGTCTGCCACATAAAATCCCACTAAGACACACTGAAGTTTGTGTTGGTAACGTGACACAAAGTGGAAAGGTCAGAGCGCTCTGAACACTGATGCGGGGCCCTGTAGCTCACTTTAAAGATGCTGTAGGTTATTCTTATGAGGAGAGCTTGTGTACAACCACATCAACACGGCTGATGTTGTTCATTTCAGCTTTCACTTCCCCCTCCTGACTTTTTTTTTTTTTTTTTAATCCAGTAAAAAGAATTTGCTCCAGATGTGAATCCCTGTAAATTTCCAAGAAATGCACACAGATTTGTTTGTGTACTTACAGAATATGTGCCTCATGCGTGAAAAAAACACAAGGTCACCATGACATGGGCTGTAAAATGTCAGGAGAACGCTGCTGACGATGCGTCACCCTTGTTTTTGAACGTTTTAATGTGGCCTGATCAACAGTATTTCTGGGAAATATGCCACATAGATGGTATTGCATGTGATTGAATCATGTGCTCCCTATGTTTGCCCAAATAGATGCTCATGATGTCAAAAAGATTTCAAGCCAGTGGTAGAGATTAAGGAGCCACGCTGGTCTTTATTGTTCAGCCCGAGGGTCACAAACGCTCTTCGAAATGCAACAATAAATCCTTACATTTTAATAATTAGGTCACAGTCATAAAGACAAAATAAATATGCTGGTACACACTCCTACATTCGCACAAAGACTATAAAACGATTATCATAAGGGTATTTATTCAAATCAGGACATCAAACACATTCTTTTTTCTTTTTTTTTTTTTTTATCTGGCAGATCACAGAAGTTACTGTCGGGGGAGAAAGGCGCCTTCCGATCAGCTCGGCGTCCAGCGCGCCCGACGAACAAGGCCTGCGCTTTCAGCCCGACTCTCCCACCCTCTTTCATCATTTACAGAGGAAGCGTGCCGCGCCAGCGTCTGTCCTCCGCGAGAACAAGGACGCTCACAGTTGGCCTGACAATGGACAGTGGGGCTCGAGGTGGCAGTGGACACTTTGCGATGAGCGATGTCGCTGACATCAGGGGCTTGGCGCTGCCAGGCACGGAGTGCAGGGTCAAAGGGTCAAGATTGGAGGGCAGGCGGGGAGTCGAGAGTTCGGGCAACATGGATATAAAAGACACGGAGGCTTGTTAGCAACAGAATGTACATTCATGGACATAAAAAAAAAAAAAGGACAAAAGCAGGAGCTTTGAACTGCTGCGATGCATCCGATAAAAACAGTCACAGGACTTGTAAGCGCTGCATAATCCAGAATATTTTCTGAACCCACAACCCTGATTACAGATGAATAATGTGTCACGCTACTCAACTCCCCCTGCACAGAGCAAGTATTCCCCCACACTGCATTATTTACTTTGTAGCCTACAGTTCTCCACACATTCACAAGTTTTATCACTTTTACTTCCACGTATTCTGACAGATTTAGAGGTGCACTAAGCCTACATTCACATATTACAACCTGCTGTATATTAGGACAATAGGGCTTTCAAACCTTTGTCAATTTCATAATTGTGATTGACAAAAATTATTATTTTTGTTAGTAAAACACTACAGCTTTTCAGGATTATACCAAACACAGGCAATAACCTAATGCAACGTCAGACATATTCATATTAGCACCTGTGTAAACTCAGTCCCCCTAGTGGCTTATCAGATGTAATTGTACCACTTTAAAAGGATTTCAGTCAGGATGTAGCTACTGTTTTGCAAAAATGGCGAAAAGCGCATGCAAATATAACGCACCTTTTATCAGAGGTTTGGTTTGGATTTTTAAAAGACACACAATTTGGCAATGGGGGCAAACTGTGTCATCCTTTCTTTGTGTTTTGTACCTTTAAAATGAATAAACAAAACTGTTTCTCTCTTCTTTAGGAAGGTTTACGATAAGCGCAAGTTTAAACTGGCTGTACAAATATCTACAAAGCTGAACAATCTGTTGCATTTGACAGCATCTTGAACAGTATTTCCTGCATCTGTAACTTTCTCTAAACACTGTTAAGTGTTATCCTCGGTCTGATGATATGAGATTAATGTTACTCACAGTTTACGCTTTGACTTGATAATAATAAATAATAATAATAAATAATAATAAAGCTTTTACTTCCTGGTTTAGATTTCTCTTCTTTTTTAATATTACCTGCCAATTCCATTTTTTATTGCATTAACCTAAAAAGAGAAAAACATGCTGCAGATTCTGAGACAGTGGAGCAAGGTTGAATCCAACAGAAAACGAAAAGATTAAAAGATTATCTGAATCCATGCAACACAGTTTATGGTCCTAACATTTATCTGATTTTTGTTAAACTAAAAACAAACTACATCACAGTACATGCTGTTGGGTGATTCATTCATGAGCCGGAAACTGTGGGAGTTTTTAGATTCCGATGCATTTAATGAATAGGAAACAGACTTTCAGTACTTGACCAGCCAGAAAGCATGCCCCTCGAATACGACCATAAAAACAGCACCAGTTTTGGAAAAAAAAAAGGAATGGCTCTGTTTGTATTTGCATGTTATAAGATCAAAGTACATTCGAAATGAGTCGTCTCCCTCTCAATAGTCGTTGAAAATCGTTTTGGCATCACAGAAATCAAACCACCTGTCCAGGTGTTCACCGGCATTTTGCTAATTACCAGGTTTTTGAGATTGGAAGGCCTCATTTCCATCACCCTAATATTTAGGTCTGACTTGGCCGCTCCAAAAATATGAGCATGACTTCCAATAAGACAAAATTGTTTGTAAAACGAATCAGTTAATTTAAGAACAAAATCTTCCGGAGATATGAATAATTTCAATTTTAACTTCGAAGCTACTGAAGTTTCAAGCTTAATATTTAGCTCATTTTTTACTGGGACAGTATGCAAATCAACTTACTTTTCCTATAAAGCGATGCATGTGAACCAATATAAGTCACATTTTTCTTAAATTACTGAGAGGATTACAGAGGCTGTTAGATCCTTGCGACCGAGGATTTGGAAGTGATAAATGCTGCATAGCTGCGATGTGAATCTTCAGGCCAATATTTCATTCGACACTCAAGCAATTTCCTCAAATGTACAGCGTCACTCAATGCTGAAAATAAACAAACTACTGGTGTCGTGTGTGTGTATGGAGAACATCAAAAACAGTTTTAATTGTGGATAATCCTGGACTAAGATTATTTCTAATGGAAAATCTTCAGTGGAGATGCTCAGACTCAGTTTTCATCCAGGATTACTCAATTCCTTCTTTCATCAGCTTAAATCTCAGTGCAGATAATCATCCATGGTTTGGCTCACCGTAATTAAAAAAAAAAAAGTAAATATGATACATGCTTAATGTACATATATTTATATGAAGTAAACATATCCTGATGCGATTTCTCTCACATGCAGAGAGAGAGAAATGGGCTTGTTTATCTTCTGAAATGCTGTAACCTTGCTGGATGCAGCTGAGTGCGAATTTCAGATGTGTTCTCTCGCTTCTTTGGAGGAGAACGCGAGGCCGAGCACGCCCATGTAGGTCAAAAACAAATCCTGCGCCTCAAGCTGGGAAGCCAGAAACTTCTTTGAGCGTCTGAGAGGAAAAAAAGGGAGAAGGAGCACGGAGTTTCTTCCAGGTGCTGCTTTTCACAGTGGTAATCCTACCACGGCGTGACTGTGATTTCTACAGAAAATCTCTCCGAACAGGACCCAGATGGTGGGAGGTGGAAGCACACGCGTACAGAGAGGAACAGAGAGAGAGAGAGAATGCAGTCATTCACAGATGCACGTATGAAGTGAAAAGCCTGCACAACACTCACAACCAAAAGGTGGGAAGTGACTTGTCAGTCCTGGGTGGTCTCTGCGTGCAGATAAGACTTTGCATGAATACAGCCTGTTGAGTTCGGGACCGTTTCGTTTTGTTCCTCTTTTTGAACACTTGAGGAATGTCTGTGGCAAAGAGCTCACTCCTGTCTAAGTTTAGCATCCATTACAGAGAGCTGCCCTTAATGACAATGAGTCAGAGCTGCAGCTACACAAACCTCGCCGGCTCTATTTTCTGCCCCCATCAGCTGTGTTTGTGGAGGAGTCGTACGTGTTGTTGCGCAGGACGAGCCACGGCTGCTTTTGTTGTGGTGTTGGTTAGCCCCGCAGTGGACTTCGAAGGGAAGAGATAAAAGAGCTAACATCCTGTTTTTTAGCCGATTTCCTCCATAAGGTCTTTATTTAAATGCAAGACGGGCGAAAAAAAAACAACAAAAAAACTTATTCTATCTCTCCAAGCCTTCCTCCATCTCTCTCCATTTCTGTTTCATGTGGTTACTGGAACAACAGTGTACTTTCTGAGTGTTGGGCCTTTGATGTTTTCACATTTACCAAGCTGTCTTAAACCAGAGGAGAAAAGAGAAGGGCGAGAAAAGACACAGGAGAGATCCTGTGGTGTGCTTTTTCCATCTCTCTCCCTCACTCACTGGCAAGGCATCTGACATCTTGCGGCAAAAGACAAATTCGGTTTCGCCTGTTAAGTCGTCAGTCAAAGCTTCACAAGACTTTTTTTCCCCTGTTCTCTCTCTCATTCTTTATTTGCCCGTTTCTCTTCCCTTTTAGCTCCGTCTTTGCTTTTTTTTTTTTTCCATGGATGCGGCATTGTGAGGGCTGTTTGCACAATTTTCAAACAATAACAGTTCAACCCACCAGCACCACAGGTTCCCCCTTTATCCAGAGCCCTACAGATGCCAGCCTAGCCTTCAGAGAGCCTTGAACCAACAACAAACGCTAAGCCCTTTTTACGGCCGAGAGAAAACAGAGGCACTTGTGCAAGCTGATGTGCAATTAAGCTAAATCTATTAGTGCTGTATGTTTCTCTTAGGCGGGAGAGCTGTGGGATTTTCTCACAGCGATGAACATCTTGGACCAGGTGAACGCAGACATTTCATGAAGGAAAATAACTCCAAGTAAACTGAATTCACACCCTAGTTCTAACAAATTAGCACTAACCCTACATTTTGTTCATTCCCTCTAAAACAGAGATTTATTTTGTTATTCCAAGTCCTTAAGCTCTGAAAATCTTCTTTGAATGCACTACGTGTCCCAGGAAAGATGTGTGTACAGGAAATACACCTATCTTAGTTTTCTTTTTAGTCTAAGTAACTAATTTGCTGATCTGCAGTCAGTTGTGTGTGTGTGTGTGTGTGTGTGTGTGTGTGTGTGTGTGTGTGTGTGTGTGTGTGTGTGTGTCTGTTATGTGATGGACCAACACAAAGTAGTGCCCAACTTTGAAATGGAGGAAATAATACTTACTTTCAAAGTGTTTTAAAAATAAAATCTGAAAAGTGTGATGTACATTTGCATTCAGCTGCTCTGATAGTTTAAAAAAAATACTCCAGAGCAACCAGAAGTCAACCAGTTAGTAAATAACTGTAATTTAATCTCGGCATACACATACAGCTGAGTTTACAGATGATCAAGGAACACAGCGCCCAAGTATAAAGTTTCGGAAAGTTTTAGAGAATATTAGACAACAATACTACGCTAACATCTCACAGAGTACCGTCACCTTACAGAGCGTATGAAAACCTATTAGGACATGACTGTCTGACAAGGGAAAAAAGCCCAGAGGTCCATTGTAACTCTGGAGGAGCTGCAGAGATCCACAGCTCAGGTGGCAAGTAGATTTTTCTTCAGGAATTTGCCAAAAGCCATGTAAAGAATACTGCAGACATGTTGCAGGAAGAAGGTGCTAAAAGCTAAAATGAAATGTTTGACCTACATGCAAAACTCTACGTCTGGTGGACCTCTCACACACAGAGTTTATTAGTGCTAGGTCACAATGTCACGGTGGTGGTAGCGTCATCCTTTGGGAATGTCGTTCATGATCAGAGATGTAAATATTGGTCAGAGTGCGTAGGAAGAAAGAGGGAGCTAAATACAAGGTAATCCTGGGAGGAAAACTTGTTAGAAGCTGTGAAATGCTTGAGACTCTGGTCGAAGTTTACATTCCAGCCTGAGAACATCCCTAAACACTCAGCCAGATCTGGAAATACAGCGCAAGAGCTTCGATCAAAGCATTATTTACGTTTCATCATTGCTTCGACCTAAATCTAATTGAGGTTTTTGTTTTCAGTGAGACTTAAACATTAACGTGCGGCGATGCTCTGCAGACAGTGCGACTCAGCCGTCTCTTCATGTTTAGAGCTTGTAGAGACATCCCAAATAAAATCCCAACTGTAACAGCAAACTGCTGCAAGTGTATATAATTGAGTCACGAGTGCTGAATACAAAATCCACATGCGTAAAATTTATAATCCCCAGATTACTTCTTTGGTTGCAAAGTGACGAAATGTGCAAAAAGACTATTATTTGAACAATTATTTTGAACATCCTAACTGCATGTCATTCTATCTACAATCATTAAAAAATGTACAGCCGTAACTTTCTTATGCAGCATTTCTTTGTGGGCAAACCACTTCCTTCAGATTATTGTCCGTGATGCAGCCTGCTGCGAGAGCCTGCAGCGTTTTAAAACCAACATCCCTTTAGTCCTCTATCCATCAGCTTGACAGAGAAGCATCAAATCCCGGTTTCTGTAAACCTCTGTAGTCATCTCGCCATCGCTTCACCTCCTCCTCACCCGTGCTGCTTACACCGAGAGTGAAGGCAGAACATGAAAGAGAGAATCAAACATGAGGCATCAGAGCCTTCACTGGCGCCTGCAGAATGCAAAGTGTTATCAGCTGAACCTGATCCTCTGGTTCTCCGTCCTTCCCACGGGCAAAGTTATCGTTTCAACTCGTGCAGCTGCTTCTCGGCAACCACACGAGCAACAACAATAATGCTGCCTTCACCAACTTCGTGGACGGTGTCAGAATGCCGCTTGCCAACCGTGAACACAGTCACAAGTCGCTGCAACAGGAACAGGGGTTCATTTAGCCGAACACGTCTCAGGACATCGCTCACTGCTCGTTTCATTTTAAACAACGACCCTCGTCGCAACAGCCCGTCTGAGAGGCAACTAGTTGGTAGTTATGCACGGAGAAAGAGGCTTGTGGCAGTTTTGAGACACTAAACACAGTGGCGCTATTGTCACAATAAAGGCGAGGCGTGAGGATGTGGAGAAAGAATACCCAGAAGCCTTGAATACCCCGCTGTCAGTGAAGATGAAAGGACCCCACCAAGCCAAATCACTTTATCAGCCCAAACAGCCTCTCCTATTGTAGGACGCCTCTCAGACGTTGGGTGCTGAGATGTCACACCGCTAATTGAGAGCCACAATAAAGAGCTTGTTTGGACTGCTCCATCGATTGTGCACGGCTACTGTAATCGCCGCAATAATTTGGCTCCTTCAAACATCAAATGGCGTCGTGGAAGCTGCAGGAATTTGCATTGCACCCTTTGATCTGGGGAAATTTAAACAAAGCGGCTCTTGCTCTGCAAGCGGCAAGAAGGTTTGCGACGCTGTGCCCTGGGCCGCCTGCTTTGCCGCATGTCTCAAAAGCCTCTATTGTCGCTGTTATTTTGGCTACAAAAGCAACGGAGCGATACAATTCGCACAATGCAGACAAACTTAACCCAGAGGTGGCCTGAGTGCTTGTTTGTACTTTACACAAGTAAGACGGAGACAGAAATTGTTTTGGTGACCTATCAGCAAACTTTCTTGTTGATGGTGGCGAGCATCTGAAAGGAGAGGAAGTGTTTAGCTCGGCATTTCGGTTTCTTTAGATCCGTATCTTGTCTTTTGGAGCAGCTGAAGTCAGACTTTCCAACTGTCGTTAACAGTAATGTATTTGCCTCTCCAGAGACTTTGTGATAAAAAAGAAAATATATTTCTGACTGGGTGCATCAGAGCTAAATATACTCCACCTATTTCTCAATCAAGATTTCCGTGAGCAATGAAATGAAAAATACATTTCCCTTTATTTTATTTACTCTATTTTTGCTGTTTGGTCACACTAACATGCTTTATATGATCAGATCAATTTCATTATAAAACGAAGATAGCATGAGTAAATATAAAAAAAAAGTTTTCAAATGATTCCATTTATAATAATAAAAAAAAAGCTATCTGAATGAGCCTGATTACTGCACACCTAATCAAGAAAACACATAAATACAGCCATGTCTGACAACATTTAGAAAGATCTAGACCTCATGCCCTGACCTAAAGAACAGATAAGCAACAAAGTCTCTCAATTAGGCATAAAACAGTAGGAAACCTTCCCAGGAGACACAAGCTGACCAAAGTTACTTTTAAATGCTACTTTTAATGCAGAGTTACAAAAATATTCCACAGCTGGTGAAAAAGTGCACAGGAGTACGTCTTATGTCAAAAAAATAATTATGATGATGCCCAAAACTTTGGGGGGATTATTTTGTGGACTGATGAGAGCAAAGCAAATCTTTTTGGAAACTGTGATCTGGTGTAAAACTAACACAGCATTTTAAAAAGTGAGTATTAAACCAATAAGCAAACACGGGGTAGTGGTGGTTTATTTGACTGGCGGCAACTTGCAGGCATAACGTTCTGGAGATCTTGCTGCAATTTTTGGTCTCTTCCAGAAAATCCTGAAGGCAAATATTCAGACAATTCAAATCACCAGCAATTCCTCCTCTGAGTGAATTTGGTGAAGTGGTCTAGTGAAAATCCAGAATTGAATGCAAATGAGATAGAATGACGTAGCCTAGAACAGGCCTGCTCATGTTCAAGGTCCCTCCATTGTGAATTAAAGCAATTCTGCAGAGGAAAAAGGGACAAAAATCCTTCCTCGGTGGTCTAGAGGCAATTTAAGAGTTATGAGATAGATATTGGATAATGATGTAAGGCTGATTTTCTTTAGCAACACAGGGAAAGAATAGTAGGTAGAATATTTTTGACTTAAGTCGTACAAAACTTGTAGAGGCGTGACCCTGGCAGCTTGCAAAGCTAGATGAAAGGCTCAAAAAGCTAAGAGAATGTTTTTCGAATGGCCTAGTCAAAGCGCAGAATTAAATCTGTTTGAGATGCTGTGGCGTGACATTAAACAGGCCCCCTATGTCGACGTGTTTCTCTCCAACTACAAGCAGGGCATTTCTTTAAGCACCAAAAACAGCAACCACAAAGGTCTGCAGTGAAGAGACACACACGTACACGCAGGCAGATAAACTCCACCGGTTTGGTGCCTCATCTACATTCCTCATCTGCTTCCCAACCAGCTGAACCCACCGAGGAGGACCACTTGACACTCATTTCACATCATTGTCTGCAAACGACCTCATCCTTTCCTCTCCGGGTCTCTGTGGCCCCCTCTAAGCGATCTGTGCGCCCGCTGAGCCTGGTGTGCTGACGTGTAATCAGCAGTAATTAACCCCGGCCCTTTTTTTTTTTTTTTTACACAGGCTGCGGAGCTGGGAGATAATGAAGACATCACATTGTTTTTTAATTATTTTTTTTTTTATTTGCTTTCTTTGCTCTCACCAAGCTTTTGTCATCTTGACTTTCCCCTAATGACTGCCTGACAATGGGATGTAATTGGCCTGCGCCGGTGTAGTGGACCCCTGGTACTGCAGTGCCAAATGGATGAGCCTGATAACGCTGTGACGAGGGAACCTTGGGGGGTTTCTTTTGAGTGGAACATGTGCATACCTTGCTTTGGATGCCTAAACTCCATTTTTCGCTCTTGGAAGCCGAGATACTGAAATATTCTGACAATCCTCCTTCGGATCCTTTTTGGTCCTGGTCCAACCTTGGAATCCAACTGTAGGCAGTCCTGGAAAACAAACAAAAACAAGATGCATCTTGACACTGTTCTTTTGTTTGAGACAAAGGTATTTGCATAACAGAGTGTTCAGGCAGCTCTCTGAAGCAGTTTTGGAAACTGCGGCATAATCTTGAGTAGAATGATTCAAGTGTCAGTCAATCTCCCCGGAGAAGAAGACGGCTGGAGCCGGTTGAAGCCTTGGATGCAAAAATAGCATGGGAGATGGAGGACACCTCTGCTCTACCCCCACATCTGCCCCCTGGCCCTTTGAAGAGAAATGTCTACATCAAGTGCTGAATTATCTATTCAAATGCCTGGAAACAATCTTTGGACAATGACACATCAATCAAACGATCCCTGAACCGGGGGTGGTTGTTTATATAAATGCCGTCCATCTGGGGGGGAGAGATCTCGGCAATGTTGCATCTCGCTATCTTTGGGGAGATGGCAGGAGAAAAAAAAAAGAAAGAAGTTCATAGAAAAAAAAACCCCTTAAAATGCTGCTTTTTTTTTCTTTCCTCTTCTTAGTTTCTTTTTTTTTTTTCTTCCCTTTTTAAATCCCAGCGTGAATGTGTCGGCGAGCTCGTGGTATGCATCAAGATGAAAAGTGGAGGCCATCCCTTTGAAATCCTCCTCAAGTCAAAATTACCATTTCATTTCAACTCCAGCCAGGAAACGGGAGAGAGCGGGGCCACTGCTAACTGCTTTGGGCATAGCGTTATTTATTGTGTGTAAACTTTGGAGGAACACTGTTGCCTGGGAAAATGCGTTGTGTGGGCGGTGGAAGTGAACAGTTGGAGCAACCACAAAGGGAGAGATCAGGCCTATTTTCTCTGTAGGAGGAACACATAAAAGTGAAAATAATGCCCATTATTACAGGAAAAACAACACCAGTCTGCTTTCGCTCGTAATTTTTCTAACAGCAAAGATCTTACCTCAGAAGCTGAGCAACCCAATAGTTGACCCTATTTAGGTAACTTCATTAGCATTTTCTCTGCTTTTTTAATTAGGAAGCTTTCTGTGGTAAGCGAGCTATTATCTAAGTTGGAACTGCTTTTTCATGGTGGTTTAGTCCGTTTTGGGGGTTAATTTACTTGTTTTTATTAACCTCTTCACTGCATGGGGTAACATTACCTAAACTGTACAGTGAATCTATATACTTTTAAAGAGATTTTTTTTTTTTTTTTTTTTTTTTTTTTTTTAAGGGGGGGTTTTAAAAAGTTTTTTGGGGGTATTTTTCTCCCCCCCCGGGAATTTTTTAAAA